>NW_006785351.1:2174254-2209788 GCF_000442215.2 Lipotes vexillifer | reverse complement strand
AAGGGGAAGGGCCCAACAGGGGGAGGCCCCGGGTCCTGAAAAAAAGAAAAAAAAAAAAAAAAAAAAATATACGGCAATTTATCTTATGATCTTTCATATTATTTCATTGGAAATCCATCATAGCCCTTGAGATAGGAAATATTATTCCAGGTTTTCATATGAAAACAAAAGGAGACTTATAGAAGTTAAATGTGTTGCTCATGGGCTATATTTTCATGACACTTTCTTGAGTCAGGAAATCTAGAATTTATTCACCAGGTTTCAGCAAGTATCAGATGGCACACACAAGCTAGGTCACTGAAGAAAGTTTAATAAATTATTTATAAAGAGCTAGGCAAGGCTTAGGGAAGCCAGGAAGGGATGGTGCAGTACCTTGGGCTAAGCAACAAAAGGGAGTTATTACCACTTTTAGACATAAAGGGCAAGAGAGCAATCTGTTAAAGGAACCTGAAGAGAGAGTTATATGGAAAGTCTGTCTACTGAACACAGTTGTGCAGGGAAATACTCAGAGAAGTAAATTCTGCAGCCTTATTCTCCAGTCTCCTTCCTTCCTCCTTGATTCCTTGCTGTTGTCTACCATTGTCTGAACACAACTGGAAGCCAGAGGCCAAGGGCCCAGAACAGTATAGCGATGACTGAAAAGAGGATCTAGAGGGACAAATGAAAGCTACATGGGGAAAGTGGTCACACTTGCCCTGGAACCTAGATACCACACTAATTTCTCTCTCTGTCTCTCTTTTTATTTTCAAATAATTTTAGATTTACAGAAAAAAATTGCTAAGATAGTCCAGAAAGTTCCCATATACCCAACATCCAGTTCCCCTATTATTTCTTACCTTATGATAATGATACATTTGTTGCAACTAATAAACTAATCTTGATACAATGTTATTAATTAAAGATCATAGTTTATTTAAATTTTTTTGGTTTTTATATAATGTCCTTCTTTTTTGGTATAGTATCTCACAGGATACCACATTACATTTAGTAGTCATGTCTCCTTGGATTCTTCTTGGTTATGACCATTTCCCATGCAAAATCCTTAATCCCATTATCTGCCATCTATTTACTTACTTGTTCAATTCAAGTATGCATGTATAGTGGTTTCAGAATTTTAACCCATACTCCTATGGGAAACTTTACCAACTAGAGTACAGTGCTTCTGTACAGTTTCTTTTGCCTTTAGTATAACAGACTCCACTCATTTTCAAAATTAGTTAGATCAGCACATTTTTTCCCCATTCCATTCCATGAGGTTGTTTCATACGTTTGTAAAACAATTAAATCATCACATTCAGCATTTCATCCTAGGATCCACTAACCTCATAAAAAATGATTGCATACATCAAAGTTTACCTTTCATGTGTAAAATTTCTATGGGTTTTGACAAATGCACACTGTCATATGTCTACAATTAAAGTATCATACAAATAGTTTCACTGCCTTAAAATATCCCCTATACTTCACAGATTTAACTTCCCATCCCTCAAATCCCTGGAAATCACTGATCTGTTTACAATGTCTTTTCCCACTGTGTGGCTTGATTTTCATTTTCTCAAGTCTCCTTCACAGAGCAAAAAAGTTAATTTTAATAAAAACCATTATAGCAATTTTTTCTTTTCTTTCATGGATCATGCATTTGGTGTTACACTTAAAATCTTATCATCAAACCTAAGGTCATAGAGATTTTTCACTATGATTTCTTCTAAAATTTTTATAGTTTTGCATTTCACATTTAGGTCTATGAATCATTTAAAATTAATTTTTGTATATAGCATAAAGTTTGTGTTCAGGTTAATTTTTTTTTTTTTTTTTGGTATATGGACATCCAGTTGTTCCAGCACCATTTGTTGAAAAGGTTATTCTTTATCCATTGAGTTACCTTTGTACTTTTCTCAGAAAGCAGTTGATTTAAAACTAATAAATTCAGCAAGTTGCAGGATAAAAAATCAACACACAAAAATCTGTTGCATTTCTATACAATAACAATTAATAATCAAAAAAGAATATTAGGAAAACAATTTCATTTACAATAGCATCAAAGAGAATAAAATACCTAGAATAGACTTAACCAAGAAGGTGAAAGTCACACTGAAAACTACAAATCACTGCTGTAAGAAATTGACACAAATAAATGGAAAGACATATCATGCTCATGGATTAGAATATTTAAATTTGTTAAGATGTAAATATACTATAAGCAATCTACAGACTCAATACAATCACTAACAAAATCCTAAGTTTTTTTGCAAGAACATGAAAATTCAGCCTAAAATTCATATGGAATATCAAGGGACCCCAAATAGTCAAAACAATCTTGAAAAAGAAGACAAAGTTGGACTTATATTTTTCTGATTAAAAACTTACTACAAGACATGGATGGACCTAGAGACTGTCATACAGAGTGAAGTAAGTCAGAAATAGAAAAACAAATATCATATATTAACACATATATGTGGAATCTAGAAAAATGGTATAGATGATCTTATTTGCAAAGCAGAAGTAAAGACACAGACATAGAGAACAAATGTATGAATACCAAGGGGGAAAGGGGGGGTAGGAGGAATTGGGAGATTGGGATTGACATATATACACTATTGATACTACGTACAAAATAGATAACTAATGAGAAGCTACTGTATAGCACAGGGAACTCTACTCGATGCTCTGTGGTGACCCAAATGGGAAGGAAATCCAAAATAGAGGAGGTATATGTATACATATAGCTAATTCACTTTGCTGTACAGTAGAAACTATCACAATATTGTAAAGCAACTATACTCCAATAAAAATTAATTTTAAAAAACTTACTACAAAGCTACAATTATCAAAACAGTGTGGGGCTTCCCTGGTGGCGCAGTGGTTGAGAGTCCGCCTGCTGATGCAGGGGACACGGGTTCATGCCCTGGTCCGGGAAGATCCCACATGCCATGGAGCAGCTGGGCCTGTGAGCCATGGCTGCTGAGCCTGCGCGTCTGGAGCCTGTGCTCTGCAATGGGAGAGGCCACAACAGTGAAAGGCCTGCATACCGCAAAACACAAACAAACAAACAAACAAAAAAAAACCAGTGTGATATTTTCATAAAGACAGACATATAGACCAATGGAATAAAATAGAGCCCAGAAATAAACCCTCACACTTATGGTCAAATGATTAGTGATAAGGGTGTGCCTTTTAATGGAGAAGAGACAGTCTTTTCAAAAATGGTGCTCAGAAAACCTAGATATCCATATGCAAAAGAATGAAGTTGGACCCTTACCTTGCACCACATACAAAAAGTAACTCAAATGAATACAAACCTAGACATAAGAGTTAAAACTATAAAACTCTTAGAAGATAACATAAGGGAAAATCTTCATAACATTGGATTTGACAATTATTTCTTGAATATGACACCAAAAGCATAAGCAGCAAAATAAAAATATATAAATTGAATTTTATCAAAGTTAAATTTTCTGGTGTTGTGTTTTGTGTTGTGCCAAGATAACCACTAGAATGCAAGAAAGTATTTACAAATCATATATGTTAAAAGGGATTAATATTTATAATATATAAAGAACTCTTACAACTCAACAAAAACAAAACACAAACAACCAGATTTTAAAAATGAGCAAGGAGTTAAAGAGATATTTGTTTAAAGAATATATACAAATAATCAATAGGAAGATGAAAAGATGTTCAATATCACTAATCATTAGGAAAATGCAAGTCAGAACTACAATGAGATACCATTTCATACCAGTTAGTATTGTTATTATAAAAAAAAAAAAGAGCAAATAATAAGTGTTGCTGAGGATGTGGAGAAATTGGAACTTTTGTGCATTCCTGGTGGGAAAGTAAAATGGTATAGCCACTGTGGAAAATAGCACGGCAGTTTCTCAAAAAATTAAACATAGAATTACCATATTTTCCAGCAACTCCACTTTTAGGTGTGTACTCAAATAAGTGAAAGCAGAGACTCTAACAGAAACTTGTATACCAATTCCATAGCAGCATTATTCATAATAGCTAGAAGGTGGAAAACAACATGAATGTCCATTGACTGAATGGATAAATAAAATATGGCATATAAATACAGTGAAATACTATTCAGCCTTAAAAAGAAAGGCAATTCTGAAACATGCTACAACACGGATGAACCTTGAAGTCATTCTGTTAAGGGAAATAGCCCAAACAAAAAAAGACAAATATTGTATTATTCCACATACATGAGGTACCCAGAATAGTCAAATTCATAGGGACAGTAAGTAGAATAGTAGTTATCAGGGGTCTGGAGAAAGAAATAATGAATAGTTATTGTTTAATGGAAACAGTTTCAGTTTGGGAAGATGAAAAAGTTCTGGAGATGGTTAGTAATGATGGTTGCACAATGATGTAAATGTAATTAATACCATTGAGCTGTACACTTAAAAATACTTAAAATGGTAAATTTTGTTATGTATATTTTACCACAATTTAAAAAGTTAAAAATAAATTAGTTTATTATATTTGTAGGGGTGTAATTCTGAGTTCTCCATTTTGTTCAATTAATCTATGTGTTTATTCTTTCCCCAATACCACACTGTCTTGTTATTGTAGCTTTACAATAAGTCTTGAAATAAGGTTGTGGTAGTCTTCCAACTTCTTCAGAACATTCTGTATAAACTTTACAATCAGTTTATTGCTATCTAGAAAAGAGCTTGCTGAGATTTTTATTGGGATTACATTGAATTTCTAGATCAAGATACAAATAATGGGCAAGATATACTTGCCCATCATGTTTTCATGATTGAAAGACTCACTATTGTTAAGATGCTAACACTGCCTAAAGCAATTGGCAGACTGAATACAATCGCTACCAGACTGGGGAAGTATATCTCTATTTCTAATCTGCTGAGTGTTTTTATTATAGCAGTGTTTTGGATTTTGTCACATGCATTTATTTTGTCAATTGATAAGATCATACAATATTTATTTTTAGCCTGTTGATAAGTTAGTTACATTAATTGATTTTTGAATGATCCTTGAATATCTAGAAAAAAATTATTTGGTTATAGTGGATGATTCTTTTTATACATTGTTGTATTCAATTTACTAACATTTTTTGTTGACTATTTTTGCATCTTGGTTCATGAGAGATATTCACCTGGAGTTTTCCTTTTTTTATAATATCTTTATGTAGTTTGGGTATTAAGAAAATGCTGATCTCATAGTATAAGTTGGGAATGTTACCTCTGTATCAATTTTCTGGAAGATACTATGAAGAAGTGGTATTATTTCTTTTTTAACCATCTGGGCCTGGTACTTGTATTTTCTTCTTTGGAAGGTTATTATCAATTTAATTTGTTGAATAAGTATAGAGCTAGTCAAGCTATTTATTTTCCCTCTTGTGAGTTTTTGTAGTCTGTGTCTTTCATGAAATTAGTCCATTTCATCTAAGTTATCAATCTTGGGGGGCATAGACTTGTCTGTAGTTTATTACCTTTGAAATGTCCATGAGTTCAGTAGTGATGATTCTTTCATTTTTAATATTGATAATCTATGTCCTTTGTCTTATTTCTTGGTTTTCTTGGCTAGGAGTTTATCAATTTTATTGATCTTTTCAAAGAACCAACCTTTGGTTTTATTGGTTTTCTCTATTGTTTTTCTCTATTCAGATTCATTGATTTCTGCTTTAATTTTTATCATCTATTTTCTTTTGCTTCCTTTAAGCTCAAATTGCTATTATTTCTCTAGTTTCCTAATATGGAAATTTTGGTTATTTATTTTAGATCTTTCTTCTTTTCTAATATATGTATTTAATGCTATGAATTTCCCTCTAAGCACTGCTTTCACTGCATCTCACAAATTCTGATAATTTGTATTTTAATTTTAATTTAGTTAAAAATATTTTAAATTTCTCTTGAGACTTATTTGACCTATAGGTTTTCTAGTATTGTGCTAATTTCCAAATATCTTTCAGCTATATTTGGATTATTGATTTCTAGTTTAATTCCTGTTTGCTCTAAAAATATACTTCATATGATTTCTACTCTTTAAAATTTGTTAAGAGGTGTTTTATGATCCAGAATGTGGTCTATCTTGGTGATTATTCCATGTGAGATGAGGAGAATATGTATTCTGCTCTTATTGGATAGAATTTTCTCTAAATGTCAGTTAAATCAAATTGATTGATGGTATTATTCAGGTCATCTATATCCTTACTGATTTTCTGCCTTCTTGATTTAGCAATTACTGGCAAGGATTTTGAAATCTCCAACTATAATGGTGGAATTTTCTATTTCTTCTTTCAGTTCAAGCAGACTCACCCCATGTATTTTGATGTTCTATAGTTAGGTGCATACATGTTTATGTTAGTATGTCTTCTTGGAGAATTGATCTCATTATCATTATGTAATACCCCTATTGATCTCTGACTATCTTCCTTTTTCTGAAGTTAGCTTTGTCTGAAATTAATAGAGCTCCTTCAGATTCCTTTTGATTAGTATTAGCATGGGATATCTATCTCTATCCCTTTTTTACTATTTTTTATTGTGGTAAAAAAGACATATAACATATAATTTACCATTTTGAGTGTACAGTTCTGTGGCATTAAGTACATTCATATTGTTTTGCAAACATCACTACCATCTCTCTATAGAATTTTTCATCTTTCCCAACTGAAACACCTTACCTCTTATATACTAACCACCTCCATTCCTTCTCCCCAGCCCTGGAAGCCATCATTCTATTTTCAGTCTCTATGAATCAGACAATAATAGGTACCTTATATAAATGGAATCATACAATATTTGTCCTTTTGTGACTGGATTATTTGACTTAGCATAATGCTGAGGTTCATCAATGTTGTAGCATGTGACAGAATTTTCCTCCTTTTTAAGGCTGAATTATATTCTACTGTATGTATACACCACCTTTTAAAAAAATTCATTCATCTATCAATGGACGCTTGGCTGTTCCATCCCTTTATTTTTAGCCAACCTGATTTTTTAAAGTGAGTTTCATATTAACAACATACAGTAAAGTCTTTTCTTTTTTTTAATCCATGTTGACAATCTCTGTTTTGTAATTGGTATATTTAAACCAATCACACTTAAATGATGATTAATATAATTGGATTAATATCTACCATGTTTGTAACTTTTATATCCATTGCATTTGTTCTTTATTTCTTGTTTTCTCCTTTTTTTCCTGCCTTCTCTGATTTTAATTGAGTACTTGATATAATTCTATTTTACCTCCTCTTTAGCATATAAATTATACATCTTAAAAATTTTAGTGGTTTTTCCATGGTTTATAATATACATTTATAACTAATTTAAGTCCATCTTAAAATAACACTATATCACTTCAAATGTAATGTGGTAATTTAGAATATTCCAAATCTTTGCTATGATAGTGCTACTATCACCCAGTACATCATTGTTATTACAGTTTTAAACAAACTTATTTATCTATATTATTTTCTTTTTAGTAAAAATAAAAATGTCTATTTAGTTGAACACCCACATTCCATCTGCTTTGTGATATAACATATCTCTCAATTTTTTGGTATCAGTCACCATAAGCTTAGTGAATCATATCACTTTAGAAATTAAAGCCATATCATTTCCCACTAAAAACAAAGATGACTGATAAAGTAATTTGTTTTCCAATGTTATTTTTTCAGACAACTGGACTGGTTGACTTTCCATGACTGTACAGACTGACCATTTGCTGGTCAATGGTTAAGGTCTATTGATTCAATTTCTTCAATCCATTTCAGACATTATGTTGTCTGGAATAAATGGCCCATGTCTGTATAGTTTAGTAGTTATGACAAGCATATCAAACTGATCATTCAGCAATAAATCCTTTGCTTTGTAAGTGGTTCCCAACCTAGAAATGGGTGTGGTTCCAAAAGTTCATTCTAAACTAGTTGTTTAAAACTTAGAATGCATAACCAATAAAGAGGCTTAAAAACAAGAGTTAAATTCTTAACTAGAACGTTGAAAAAAAACAAAACAAAACTTGATTAACCCATGTCTTGTGTTTCTAGTACTGGAGACAAAATATGTATTTTGAGTTGTAATCTGGTAATCGAGGAATGCATGCATTCTTCTATGTTTCAGTTAACAATAATGTTAGCTGTTGTGAAAAACAAACACTAAGATATATAATTGCTCAAACATGGCATAAATGTATTTCACCTTGTAAAGTTTAAAAATGATAGTTCTGACTGGCCCTTCTCCAAGCAGTGATTTAGAGTTCCATGTCCCTTCTTTCTTACAGTTTTTTCAATTTTCAACACCTGGTTTCCAAGGTCACTGAGTTAATCTGCCTGAAGCTGAGGGATGGGAAAAGTGCATGTAAATGGGGTCCAGCCTGATGAAAGAGGACAAAGAGAAAGTGGGTGAAAATGTTGCCACTCAACTCTAGTCCCAATAAGGAGCTGAGGTGAAAGCAAACAGAACAACTTGATTTTAATCTTATTTGATCTGCCAGGAATATTCAACTCTCGATCTCTATATCCTTCTTGAAATACCCTCTTGGTTTTCACATCACAAGACTCTTCTGATTTTCTTCTGCTTTGATTTCCTTTTTGCCTTCATGTGTTATTTTTCCTTAAGGCTTGGTTCTAGGCCTTCTTCACTGTTTACTCTTTATTTTTCATTAGATATGACATCCACAACCTCATCTTCAGTTATCACTTGTATTCAGATGATTCACAAGTTTATATCTCCAGCCGAGAACTTCTCTCTGTATAGACCGTTTTTATATAGCTTCCTAGTTAATATCTCCTCTTGGAAGTCTTGAAAGCCCTTTAAGCTCAACATTACCCTAAAAACCTTACTCTCCACATTTGTACTGTATCACCAAGTCCAGTGGATTCTAGACTAGAGCCTGGCTACTCAAAGTGTGTTCTGAGGACCAGAAGTTGCCTCTATGTGAGGCTTGTTAGAATAGTGAATTCTAGGTCTATCTGCAGGCTCCACTGCAGACCTACTAAATCAGGATCTACATTTTGACAAGATTCTCAGGTGATTCACAGGCACATTAAAGTATCAGAAGCATTGTAACAGAAGACTCAAATCCATCCATCTGACTTATCTTTACTTCCAGTCCCTTAGCTACCGTTCTTACCTGGTCTACTGCAATAGCTTCCTGACGTGAATATCTTCATGTGTTCTTAATTTTCTACATGAGTATTACCTTTCTATCCAGAAGCCAAAACGTTCATCTCTAAAACACAAATAGAATTATATCAGCCCTTTTACAAATGCTATTATCTTAAAGAAAGACAAAAATTCCAACTGATTATGAGGGCTTCCAAAAATCTGTACCCTGGCAACCATTTCATCTTCATTTCATATCACTCAAATGTCCCATGTATTTTTCCATCACTGGACTTTTGCCTATGATACTCTCTATGGTTCCCCTATTTACTTTCACCACATTTAGTGCAAATGTATTCTTCAGATCTCAATTCATAATTGGCTGACAGTCAAGGTTAGGTCAGGATCATTTGTTACATATTCTTATGTACTTTTTCTTTATAGACATTTCTCCCTCAACTCCATTTCTTATATATATATATATATATATATATATATATATATATATATATATGATAATAATTTTGTTTCTTATAAGTTTTCTCAGTTTCAGATTATACACTTATTAGAAAGTTATTTGGCCCACATCCATCTTACCAATTCTTGTCTCCACACCCACCCCTAGCATCCATCCATGTAATATAAACAATTGTTTGACTCTGTCTTACATCCCCAGAGCTAGGAACATTCTATATGCTCAATACCTACCTACTGATGAAATGAAATAAACATGATCACAGTGAGCTTAGGTAGAAAATCAATAGCTCCATGCCAGGCAGGTATCTATGATTCTCTTTAATTGATAGAGCTATAGCCACAAATTTGCAGAAACTGAACTTTTCAGAATCCAGGCTGGCTTCCCACTACTGCTAGTTCAGGCAAAGAGAGGAGGCTGTTCAGTACTTCTACTTGGACAGGCAGAGTCAACCCTGAGAGGTAGGGATAGGCTCTAGAATGGAGGGACTATCTAATGGTAGTCCTGAAGCAAGCCTAGCTTGAATTGGGGGAGAAGATGTCTTAATCACAAGGGTGAGGAAATTAGAGGGGGAAAAATATCCATCAGAAATGAGTATCCAACAGATTTTGAAGTAGGTTATCCTGCACTGGTGGGATGACTGGATCGTGAATGGCCCTTCAAGCAGCTCTAAGGCTTTCACTTAATTCAGTTAATCAAACTCTTATTATGAGTGCCAAGTGAAACGTTAGTGAGGAAACCAAGAATGTTAAAACTGATTTTATATCCCTTTAAAAAATGAAACTATTGCCTAGCTATGGGTCTAAAATCTCAGAGGGTGTTTTCCCAGGTATTAATGGTTGATGAGTTCATATTTAAGAAAGCCAATACCAGTTGTTGAGACACAATATTTGAGTTGATCCTGGTCAAACAAATGGTGACAATTTATCTGAAAAAAATTCAGATCATAAACCCATGCTAACAAGAAATAGATGACATTTTTTTCTAGTCACCCAAATCAGCTGTTTACATTGATTGAATGAGTTAGATAATCACTTTCTCAATCAACAAACATTTATTGAACATTTACTCTGTGACAGAAACTGTGCCAGGTGCTGTCAATACAGAGTGCTTAAGAAAGGACCAGTCCCTTCCTTCATAGAGCTTAGAGTGTAGTGGGAGAGATGGACAATGAACAAGTAACATGGATTAGCAGCTGCTGCTCTGACATTTTCTCCTGTTGCAGGCTTAAGTTTAGTTCTTGTATTAGCTTACTAGGGCTGTCATAACACAGTACTATAGACTGGGTGACTTAAACAGAAATTTATTTCCTATAGTTCTGGAAGTCTGAAGTCCAAGTTCAAGGTGTTGGCAGGGCTGGTTTTTCTGAAGCCTTCTCTCCTTGGCTTGTAGATGGCCATATTCTCCATGAGTCTCCACATGGTCTTTTCTCTGTGTGTCTGTTCCCTAATCTTCTCTTTTAAAAGAACATCCTCATATTAGATTAGGGCCACCTCAATGACCTCATTTTACCTTAATTACCTCTTTAAAGACTTTATCACCAAATATAGTCACATTCTCAGGTATTGGGTTTAGGACTTCAACACATGAAGTGGTGGTGGTGGGGCGGGCAACAATTCAGCCCAAGACAGTGCTTTACTATTTCTAGAAAAATATTATCCAATGAAAATATGTGAGCCACATATATAATTTAAAAATTTCCAGTAGTCACATTTTTAAAAGTAAAAGAAAATCAGAGGAAATTACATTGAATAATATAATTTGCTTAATGTAATATATCCTGAATAGTGTTTCAACATTTAATCTATATAAACAATTATTAGTGAGATAGTTTACATTTTTTATAAAACCTTCCAAAATCCAGTGTATTTTACACTTATTGCACATTTGAATTTAGACACTAAATATTCATCAGAAATACATGATTAACATTTAGAGTTAATAAAATTTACAGTTGAAGAAGTAGATGTACATAGCCCTGTTATTCCAAATATACTCTAAAACTTTTCTAATAACAGAATCCAGTATCCAGTTTTAGATTTAAATTAGATTGCATTAAATAATATTAAGAATTTAGTTCCTTAGTCTCACTAGCTACATTTCAGGTGCTCAATAGTCATATGTGTTTAGTAGCTATCAAATGGGACAGAACAGGTTCAGAAGCTACATGCCACTGTCATGTGAAATAATAATGCTCTGAATGTCTCAACTTCTCTTAACAACCACCTGCTGTAATCTTAACTATGCTTTTTATGGTAAAGCCCCATGAACAAGAAATCCACCCCCCTTGGTAAAACAAATGGATTTAAAACATATTTGATACTCTCCAACTGCATCTGATTTTAAGTAGTCAAACTACCTTTATACATCCTAATTAACTTTTCCAGTCCCTCCCAGGAGGTTTATTAAAGACCATCTCAGGGGACTTCTTAGGCTGGGCTCTGAGCCAAAAACTCTTCCACATACTTGCTGCCTGCTCCCCCCCACCCTCCCCCCCACTGGGTGCTAATGAGGATTGGTACAGCAGGAGATCTCACATCCTCATAACAGGAGGCTGAGGCCTCTTCTCCCCCTCTTCTCATTCCCTTAGTCCTAGTCGAGGAAGAATCCTGGGAAGGATATTTTTACTACAGATCAGAAAATGGCCCAGTGTCTCAGGCTTTTTGATGAAGGCACTGAAGTTCTCTGATCCACTTGCCCGTTTGCATATTTGCTCTTTGAAGCTATTCTAAATCAACAGGGACGTGAAGACTATTATTGTGATTTTCCCTATAGCCAGTGGTCCCTCTAAGACAGGAGGTCATTGGAATTCACACTTTGGAAAGAGGGACAGGGTTATAGATCTATATATACATTATTTTTTCTCCAAACTGTCCCAGCATACTTGGGAAGAAACTCCCAAATAAGAAGATTTTGTTTCAGTGAATGATATCACTTCTGTTTTTAGACAGGCAAATGAATGAAGCTTCCAAACTCAGATTATGGCTTTCAAAACCAGGGAAGCAAAAAAATGCAACATTTAATCTTAGAGTTTTCTGGCCAACCAAGCCAGCTTTCAAATGATATCATTCAGTTTGGGGCCATCTATTCAATAAAATCCAGTCACTGTTTTCTATGCTTGAAATATATAAGTGGATAAAACTGAGAAAGATTCCCATCCTCATGGTGCTTACATTCCAGTGGAGGAGACAGAGAATAAACAATTATGAAAACATATGTTTACAGTAGTAGTGTCAATACTATAAATAAAAATAAAGAAAAGAAAAGACAAAGAAGGTAATAACAAGACAGGGCATAGCTTTTCATTTTTTTCCAACAAGTATTTATGTACTGTCTACTCTCTGCTAGGTCCTGCACTATGTTAGGGACTGTGGAAGGATACAATGATGAACCAGACATAGTTCTTACCCTCAAGGATTGGGTTTTTGTCTAACATTAATACTTACATGCTATGTATATTTGCCGTGTCTTCAAGAAGTTTTTGAGAATCCCAATCTTGCATTTTTTTTCTCCAAGGACATTTAGCAGGTATTATTTATGCAGCATTGTTCAGCAAATCTTTATGTTGAAAAAATGAATGAACAAATGAAGAATATGGACATGGGATTAAAAAGGGTGTTGCTGTGAATCTCAGACAATAGTATCAACCATACTGTTTTTTGATATAGTAGAAAAAAGCAATGGAATAAAAATGATGGAATCTCGATTCTCTATCTCCTCTATTTCTTACTATGAGGCCTTGGACATATCTTTAACATCTTTGAACTTAAATTTCTCCATCCATAAAATGGGGCTAATAATTGTTGCTAAATACAATTATTTCTATAAAGAGCGATTGTGAAAGTGCTTTGTAAACTCTAAAGCTCTATACAAAGTTAAGCAATTATTATCTGTACTAAAGCATCCCTTCATTGGTGTGGCTAATTGAATATCAACTCTGCTAAAGGAAATTAAAATTAAACAGGCTGTATTGGACAATCCAGTGTAGAAACTCAGCATGACAGGGGTTTGCATTAAGCCCAACATTGCAAGAGGAGACCCTGGCAGAGAAAGGCAGTTAGATTTTGCTGCTAATTAGTACTTTTCCTTCAGGAGATTGAATCTTCTCTCCTTTTTACAGATCAAATTACTCATGTACCCCTATAAAAAGCATGTCAAAGTCAAAAGTGCAAGCAGTCCCAGTACAATTCGCAGAGGGAATGGCTGCAGCGAGCAGTTAGCACACCATTAATTCTCAATTAAGTGCCAATTTGCACATCGCTGGGAAAAAATTGCAAATTCTTTGTTTCTCCCCTTAAAGATGTCATTCAAATCCAATAGAGCCAAAATCTAGTGGGGGAAAGATTAATAAAACAACTACAGATCAAATCAGGTTGTGCCAAATATCAGAAAGGGATCTCCCACATTACCAACTTGCTGAGTCCCTTCCTGTCAGCAGGCAGACTAATAAGACACAAGGGTAGGGTAGATATTTATCATAATCCAGACTGGCAAGAGAAAAACTCACTTCTAGCTAGGAGTTTGCAGCTGACAATTTCTCTGATCAAACTGGAGCAAGAAATTGGGAATTTCTACAGAGAAGAATGCATTCTTTTCTGATATGGAGTCATCTTCTGTCTAAATCCCAGTGCTTAAGCTGCCCAACAGTCCAGCCTTGGAACCTGTCCAAAGTCAATCAAATTATTTGCTTTTTGTGGCAAAGGACACAGTAGCAGTAATGCCCTTGTGTATATTGCAGATAGGAGCTGTGTTTCTACACAGGTTCAGGAAAGCTGAACACAATGGGTGCAACTGAGTCCGCAAATTAGTGTAACTCCTTCTCATTCCAAATGCATTAGACTTGAGGCTTTATCACAGTTTTTCATTCATTAGTAATTTATTGCACTTCTGTTTGGGACATTCAACTAAAGTGTAGAAAAGAAATATAGGTCTGTTTTTCAATAACTTACAATTTCAATGGACATAAAATTCACAGGGCCTTGCTGCACTTGGATCCCTGGTAAGGCTATGTTATCACGCATTTAGGTGTTGGGTGGTGCCTATAAGATGCCTGGTAGCCAAAGCAGTAGGCTAGTGCTAATGCCTCATGCCAACAGCTGTGAGCTGGAGGGAAGAAGTCAAGCAGAACTGTCAGATAGCTTAATAAATGCTTCCCTCTTACCATCTCCTGTCACCTCATCTCCTTTCCTAGGCACCAATCCTTGATTTGGTTTTGTCAGTTCTGTATTTGGAAACTCTCAACTTCTTCTCTTGTCTAATGAACTTCTGATACTGGACATTCATTTTTTCTAATGCTACTTGTTACTCACTTGTCTCGTGAATTGAATACCACTCTCATGTTGCTTACCAGTTCTCTTTCCTCCACTGTGAACTTCTGGATTTGATCTTGCATGGAGCTGGACACCACATCCCAGAAGTTTTTTGTGTCTTAAAAACTTAGGTTCATTAATGGTACCAAACAGAGTCAGATCTTAGCACAAGGTGGCTAAGCTCTCCTCAAAGCATTCATGACATTTTAAGATAGCCCTGTGTTTTACAGGATGCAAACAGGAGGTGGCATCCACTTTGTTCTAATTATTCTGGGAACAAGTTGCTTCCCCCTTCCTTTTACTGGGAAGTCATGCAAAGAATACCATGAGTTCCTTGCAATCCCAATAAGCTGGGTATTTTATATGCCAAGTATAGGTGGCTCTTTTGCTCCTTTTCTGTTTGTTCATCCTTGTTTTCCTCAGACCCTAATCATAAAGATGAAATCACTAGGCAACATTGAATCTAGCTCCTGATTTCTGCTCTACTAAATGTACACAATGCCTTGCCTAACCTTTTGATCCCTTTCCTGGATTAGAAGTAAGAATGAAGAATTAAGTAGTTAAAGAATGACTGACTCTCTACCTCTAGCTTTCCCTTAGTAAATTTGCAGGTGGACCCCACGGGCACAGATGGACCACGAGGGCAAGAGAACATTCAACTGCAGGTGGACCATGCAAGACAGAGTCCCAAGGAAGACTGGGAGAAGTCATCTGGTCATTTAAGCATGCAATAAAACAATGACAAAGAATCTGACCTCCTGCCTTAATGATTAATTGAGATTGTTTTCCCTTTTCCCCTTTAAAGATTGCCATGGCTGAGCAGAATGTTCATAAATGGTCTCTGGATATAAGTCTACCTTCTGCCCAGATTGCCAGCTTTTCTGAATAAAGCATCTTTCCTTTCTACCAACACTTACCCCTTGATTGATTAGCTGTTGAGTGGCTAGTGGCCGAACCTGCGTTTGGTTACACAAGCACACTACTCTTTCTCTTGGGACATGTAAGCATCTCTAACCTGCCTCTAGAAAAACTATAATAGTAAAGGACTCAGATACAGTGAAAGAATAAACAGATCAGAATTTTTGCTCAGCTATTTATCTTAGTTTTGCTAAAGCTATGGGATCTGAGACTACTGAGGAAGCATATGTACAAGATAAAAACATATGAAATTACGCCAAACAAAGTAAGATTCACTTTAAAACAAAGTAACCAGCTTAAATCAATGGATTCTAATTGTGCTGTTTGTTTTTGTACATTCCTATTTACTTGATTAGGACTGCCTGTTAAAGTGGCAGAATAAGCACATAATCTGCTCGTATGATTTGTTGGGCCCTGGGAAGCCCATCTACCTAAAATTATCTCTTGCAATGGCCTGCTAAATTCAACTGTATTAGTAAGTGATTCTCACTGTGAGGCTTTATCACACATTATACCTTTTGATTTTTCACAACCACCAGAAGTAGGTATTATTATAATTCTAATTTTACAGATGGGACAATGAAGCATCAGAAATGTTAATGACTAGTCCAAGGTTGCTCAGATAGCAAATGTCAAAGTCTGCATATAAACTCATGTTCTTTGATGCCAAGTTTTATGTTTTGTTTGCTCTCCATTCTTTAACAGTTAGAGGGCCATTCCTTCAGTCCTTCTTAAGAGGATGCTCTTCTGAACAATCTGAAAATACACATAGCTTTGTATTGACCTCATTTTGTCTCATATTTTGGATATCTAGTCTTGCTACTCAAAATGTGGTTCATGGCAAGTAGCATTGAAATCAGCTATGGTTTTATTAGAAATACAGAATGTCAGGATCCAACTTAGACCTACTAAGAAAGAAAAGGAGACAGGGGACAAGGGAAAGATGGGGAAGAAAGAGAAATTCAGAAGTGCCAAAGTAAAACTTTAACCAGTTCACAATTTTTTTTAGAGTGATCCACAATTCGTTGAATGAATTTCCTTAAAGTAGAAATAGTCTCTCTACTTCCCCAAATGCCAGGAAACTGAGGAAGTTAGTGCAGTGTGGGGCCCAAACTCTTAACCTGGAGTTTTGTTCTCTGCTCCTTTCAAGGAACTGAAACAGATTTCATAGAATTAGTATGTGTCTTGCCCTATTTTCCTCTTTTGCTTGAATACCATTGGTGCTTTTGGGACAATGATGTAGCATTGATTAAGTAGCATTTAGATTTTACACAAATTTCACAAATGAATGCTATCTTTAAGGTGGCAAGATGGAGCACAAAGCTAGAGGAATAAAGGGTAAAGCTTGGAGATAAGAAAAATTAAGTATGTAGAAGAAAAGTTATTCTCAATCTATAATTTGTGAAGAAAGTCATGGAGAGGATAGCAAAGAGGGACCAGTAAACATTCTACCAAGTGTGAGTAAGATGGTTACCATTTTTCCATTATCAAATATTTTTTCCTATTGTTAGGCCAATATGTCCCTGTTTGAGGTTCAGAAAATGTGGTTGCCATATGACTATGCTTATCCATTGTCAGGATCAAAGGTGCTCTGGGAAGTTTCACAAGCAGTAGCCATAGTTTGGATGAACTGTGCATCACTCTCACCCAGTTTTCTTGAAGCCAAATAGTCTTTGCAAAAATGATGGCTGTCGTTGGATTAATTAAATTATTAGAAATGAGCATTATCTGCATTTCTACAAATTCAGCTGCCTGGGGTAGATGTTAATTAGAAACTTTTAAGTTATGAACTTTGTCAAGGGTCAGAGCAAGTTTTCTCTTAAATCAGTGCAGGCCTTGAGGGAGGTAAGAGACACAGTCTGGATTGTAACTTCCTCTGCTTATTTCTGGTTAGTCAAGAAGGGTACACTCTATCCCATGTGGGGAAATATGTTCCCATGTCTGAGGATGGAGACAAGAATCAAAGAAAATCATTCACTTACCTCTCAGCTCTGAAGTTCTCAAGTTGTTAGACCCAGGTGGAAACCCGAGGCTGGACTGAAGAATCCAGATGTCAGGCTGCCTGGCTCATTACACTTATGACCCACTTCTGGCCACTGGAGGGCATTTCCAGCAGGGACTGGCAACTGTGCACACCACTGAGTCCTATCTAATTGCTCACTGCCTTCTTCCTTTTTTTTTTTTTTTAAACTCATCTCTTCTTTTCCTTTTCTTTGTGCTCTTCACCCCTCCCCAACCCAAAGATTTCTTTTTTTTCCTATCTAGAGACCTCCCCAGAACAATTTCTGCTGTGACAGCAATTCACATCACTCACAACCCTGGTGCCGCCTTGTCTTTGCTCTCTGGGGTTGATAAATATGTAGTTCTGGCATGAAAGAGACTGGGGGTAATCACTGGAGACTTCTCAGAGTGGAAACCTCAGCGCTCTTTGCAGACACTGCCTAACTGAGAACAGCTTGAGAAAATCAGTACTATGACAAGAAGAAGGGAGGGGAAAGTGACTAGAAAAATGGGAGGAATAAGAAATATGGGGGAAAATCTGTTTTGTGGAAAGTGAGACAAAACCACCAGTATTCGTTGTTTAAGAAAATCCTCCTGGCACAGAAAAACTTTTTTCCTTACCAAGTTCACCAGTTGAGGAATAGGGGTATCCTGACTACTGGCTTGGTATAGATTTATTTTCTCTATATGTATGAAAAAAAAAAAAAAAACTTTACAAATCTGAGAGTATAAAGTGGATTATTAGGGGGCTTTAACAGCCTATTTAGGAGACTGACTCCTATTTTTAGGATAGACATAGTGTTTAGTGCATAGTGCTACTTAATTATAATTGAAACTTGTATATTAATAAAAATCTAAGAATGTATTTTTAAGGGCAAAGCACCTTAACTTTCTGTTAGCAAATATTCCAAATAGTGCAAGAATTCAAATGCAATAAGATTGTTTACCATAAAATATACTATTATTCAAAATTTTCCAAAACTTATCCTTTCTGTAGTTTGACTCTGTGATATTTAATTTCCCCAGAAACTGAGCAACAGCTCAAGTATTTGAGTTAATTTTTCTTGAGGGTTACAGGGTAGAGGCTGGTATTATACCTAATCTAAAAGGTGTTGGATAATCAGGCTCACTATCTTCCTACAAGGGGATTTCTGCATAGTGATTTGATATCAGTGACAGTGTTTAACCCCCAACCCCTTCCCTTTTGCCTACAAATTCTCTCATGCCCTCACCATCACCATTAAGCCTAACTTTGTCATATGGTACTCATATATTCAGAGGGTAGAATGCCCTAAGATCAACTTATCATACTCACTTTAAGCACTGATTGACCAGTAGGCTTAGCAGAAAATTAGTAAATTAGAGGAAATCCACAAATAAGAGAACTGAAAAAAATTAAAATTCAATAAATAAGTAGCTTATGACTCCGCTAGTCTGCCTGATTTTCCGTCAGCTTCCAAATCCTTTCCTCTTCAATCCTTTAATGAAGTACTGATCAAAGGTTTTCTCACTTCCACATCCCCCTACAAGTTGGCACTTTTTCAGTTCCCCTTTTCTGCTGAAAACGTTCATGCTTTGTAATCCTTTTTGTTCCAGGGACCTCTGTCTTTTCTGTGGAGGACATTTAACCATGAATCCCTAGGAAGCTGAAATTCATGGCCAGCAGGAAGAAGCAACCATTGCTCAAATGCATGCATCAGTAGACACATTGGTACTTATTCTTGCAGGGAAGCTGCAGATTCCTGATGTTCTACTTGCAGGGGGAGGGGGTTGTCTCATAACCATTTGCAGAGATAGACAAGGAAGATTGCATTATAATGCATTGGCAAAGCAAGGGAAAATCTACTTTCTCTTCCAACAATTTGAGCTTTTGGAAAATGAAGTAGGTATCTCAGGAGTTTATGCATTCTCCATCACTGGTGATGTTCACCAAGAAGTTGTTTGATCCTTTCTCAGGGATTTATGGTACATATCTGCTTTTGTGTAGACCTTTAATGCTATTATAACTGAGATGTTGAGTTCTCTTGTAAGACATGGTCCAATTGTTGTTGGAACATACTTAGGTTTATTTAGCTCTCAGCTCAAACATTATTATTTATTTATTTATTGCTAGTTCTAATTCTCTCAAATTCAATTCAATGAGTTTTTTGTTTTTTTTTTTTGCGATACACGGGCCTCTCACTGTTGTGGTCTCTCCCGTTGCAGAGCACAGGCTCCGGATGCGCAGGCCCAGCAGCCATGGCTCACAGGCCCAGCCGCTCCACGGCATGTGGGATCTTCCCAGACTGGGGCACGAACCCACGTCCCCTGAATCAGCAGGCGGACTCTCAATCAATGTGCCACCAGGGAAGTCCCTCAATGAATATTTTTGAGCATTTATTTGGTACTGTGCTGACCTGGTATCTGTAATTATTTTAATAAGGACTCTTTTTTTGTTAATTATAAATAAGATTTTATAGGTATGGTAGCAAAACTTGCATATAAAGCTAAGAAGGTTAAACATGACCCAACTGACAGTAGAGACAAATTACAAATTCTTAAATAACAGAATGCTATTCTTTACACTAATTATAGTGAGAGTTGTTTCATATAAAGAGTTTTAAAGCCAGGCAGATGTCATTTTGAATCTAGGTCTGAACGTAGTAATGTGGTTTTAGTCAAGTTTCTTAATA
This sequence comes from Lipotes vexillifer, assembly GCF_000442215.2. Lineage (NCBI taxonomy): Eukaryota > Metazoa > Chordata > Mammalia > Artiodactyla > Lipotidae > Lipotes > Lipotes vexillifer. Next base: position 2,189,339 of record NW_006785351.1, on the reverse strand, counting down.
TTCTTAAAACTCAATATCCCCATTATAAAATTAAGACAATATTATTATCAAAATATAAAAGTTAAATTAAAAGATTTAAATCACCTAGTACCTGGATTATACAAGGTTCCAAAAATATATACTGTCTTCCTTTTGCTTTATGTAGCCAAATCTGAATTTGGAAAAAGGAAGGATTTTTCCATCATGGTAGATACATTTATAGTCTTTGTTATCTGCTTTCTTGGTTTCTGGTTGACTGAACATAGAATGAGAAGACCTTCTAAGTCATCTTGGGATGAAAAGAAGAAACATGTTGGGTGCCTTCCCTTCAGGTCAAAGTTACTGCATTGCTAATGTTATTGCTGGTACTGCTGTCAGTGCCACAACCCCTCCTATTCCTGTCTCAACCACCTCCAGCACAGTGCTAGAGCCAGCGCAAGATTAGTGTTTTTACCTCATGACAGAAGGATGATTTTTTTTTTTTTTTTTTTTTTTTTTTTTTTTGCGATATGTGGGCCTCTCACTGTCGTGGCCTTTCCCGTTGCCGGATGCGCAAGCTCAGCGCCCATGGCTCACGGGCCCAGCCGCTCCGCGGCATGTGGGATCCTCCCGGACCGGGGCACAAACCCGTATCCCCTGCATCGGCAGGCGGACTCTCAACCACTGCGCCACCAGGGAGGCCCCAGAAGGATGATTTTAAATACAGAGCTAGAGCACTTCCTTGAGCCACTTGTCCACAAGTCTCAATCACCAAGCCCAAGTCCTTGGTCAATCAAGACATGGTGATTCCCAGGAGGCAAAGAAGTAGGTTTCGCTGCTCAGGACTCTGCCTGCCCCTCTGGGTGCAAACTCTGCCCCACCCTCAGTCAGATCTTTCCATTTGCAGTCTGTATAGTCCACTCTAGTCAAAATTCTTGCACTAGATTTTCAATGTTGGCTGCTTTCTGATTAGACCTTTCATGCTATAAGTCAATGCCTTTTCTTTAAGAATTATTGTGTCCTGGAAGAACAAATAGAAAACAGTCTTAGGCTTGATATTATTAGCTTGGGTAAAATCCAATTATGGAAGTAAAGTTTCAGAAAGAAAGAAGCTATTTAAACTACAAATACAATTAGAGGTACCTTAGGAAGTGCTTAAACCATGTTTAGTATGCATTAGGGCTTAGTAAGTATTAGCCATAACTTATGATAAACTAACCCCTGTGTAGGTATCATGTAAATATACTTTCACAGCCTCATAACAATATTCTAAGTTAGGCATTGCCAAATCTATTTTACTGGTAAGGAAACAGGTTTGGAAAAATAAAATAAATATTCAAAATCACAGAGGCAGAGGAGACCTTCAAGATGGCGAAGGAGTAAGATGTGGAGATCACCTTCCTCTCCATAAATTATCAAAAACACATCTACGTGTGGAACAACTCCTACAGAACACTCACTGAATGCTGGCAGAAGACCTTAGACTTCCCAAAATTCAAGAACGTCCCCCACCTACCTGGGTAGGGCAAAAGAAAAAATAATAAACAAAGACAAAATAATAGGGATGGAATCTGCACCTTTGGGAGGGAGCTGTGAAGGAGGAAAAGTTTCCACACACTAGGAAGCCCCTTCACTGGCAGAGATGGGGGCTGGGCAGGGGGGAAGCTTCAGAGCCATGGAGGAGAACACAGCAACAAGGGTGCAGAGGGCAAAGCAGAGAGATTCCCACACAGAGGATCAGTGCTGACCAGCACTCACCAGCTTGAGAGGCTTGTGTGCTCACCCACCAGGGCAAGTGGGGGCTGGGACCTGAGGCTCGAGCTTTGGAGGTCAGATCCCAGGGAGAGGAGTGGGGTTGGCTGCATGAAAACAGCCTGAAGGGGGCTAGTGTGCCACAGTTAGATGGGACCGAGTCCAGGAAAAAGTCTGGACCTGCCGGAGAGATGAGAGACCTTTGTTTCAGGACGCTCGAAGAGAGGGGATTTCTTCCCAGTGTGCCCACAGAAGGCAGAGCACCGCCTAAGTGAGCTCCATGGATAGGCATGAACTGCGGCTATCAGCTCAGACCCCAGAGATGGGCATAAACTGCTAACCCTGTGGCGGCTGCCACCAAGAATCCTGTGGGCAATTGCAGGTCACCCCCATGGGAGCCTGTGCAGCACACCACTGCCAGGGTCCTGTGATTCAGGGGCAACTTCCCTGGGAGAACACACAGCACACCTCAAGCTGTTGCAACAACACACCAGTCTCTGCCACCTCAGGCTCGCTCCACATTCCAATTATGAGTATAATACCCTTCCCTCCCCCGCCGGAGTGAGCGAGAGAGTCCTAGTCAGCTGCTGCTTTAACCCCCTCCTGTCTAGGTGGGGAACAGACTTCTGAGGGTGGTCTACATGCAGAGGCAGGGCCAAAGCCAAATCTGAACCCCAGGAGATGTGTGAACAAAGAAGAGAAAGGGAAATTTCTCTGTGCAGCTTCAGGAGCAGCTGATTAAATCCCCACAATCAACTTGATAAATGCTGCTTCTGAAGAATACATTAATAGACAGCAAATGTTCCCAAAACTGAGGCAGTGAATGTTGGGAGCAACTGTAGACTTTGGGTTTGCTTTCTGCATCTAATTTGTTTCTGGTTTTATATTTATCTTAGTTTAGTATTTAGAGCTTATTATAATTGGTGGATTTGTTTACTGGTTTGGTTGCTCTCTTCCTTCTTTTTTTTAAATATGTATATATATATATTTTTTTTCCTTTTTCTCTTTTTGGTAGTGTGTATGTATATGTTTCTTTGTGTGATTTTGTCTGTATACGTTTGCTTTTACCATTTGTCCTAGGGTTCTATCTGTCCGTGTATTTGTTTTTTGGGTTTCTTTTTTCTGTTTTCTTTCTTAATTTTCTTCTGAGGCATGTGCCTGGCAGGGTCTTGGTGCTCCGGCTGGGTGTTGAGCCTGAGCCGCCGAGGTGTGAGGGCCAAGTTAAGGGCATTGGACCACCAGAAACCTCCCAGCCCCATGTAACATCAATCAGTGAGAGCTTTCCCAGAGATCTTCATCTCAACAATAAGACCCAGCTCCACCCAATGGCCAACAAGTTCCAGTGCTGCAAACCCCATGCCAAACAACTAGCAAAACAGGAACACAACCCCACCCATTAGCAGAGAGGCTGCCTAAAAGTTATACTAAGTTCACAGATACTCCAAAACACACCACCAAATGCAGCCCTGCTGACCAGAAGGACAAGATACAGCCTCACCCACCAGAACACAGGCACCAGACCCCTACAATAGAAAGTCAACACAAGCCACTGAACCAAACTCACCCACTGGGGGCAGACACCAAAAATAATGGGAACTACAAACCTGCAGCCTATAAAAAGGAGACCCCAAACATAGTAAGTTAAACAAAATGAGAAACAGAGAAATATGTAGCGGATGAAGGAGCAGGTAAAAACCCATAAGAACAAACAAATGAAGAGGAAATAGGCAGTCAACTTGAAAAAAAAACTTCAGAGTAATGGTAGTAAAGATGTTCCAAAATCTCAGAAATAAAATGGAGAAAATACAAAAAAGTTTAACAGGGACCTAGAAGAACTACAGTGCAAACAAACAATGATGAGCAACACAATAAATGAAATTAAAAATACTCTAGAAGGAATGAATAGCAGAATAACTGAGGCAGAAAAATGGATAAGTGACCTGGAAGATAAAATAGTGGAAATAACTGCTGCAGAACAAAATAAAGAAAAATGAATCAAAAGAATTGAGGACAGTCTCAGAGACCTCTGGGACAAGGTTAAATGTACCAACAATTGAATTATAAGGGTCTTAGAAGAAGAAGAGAAAAAGAAAGTGTCTGAGAAAATATTTGAAGAGATTATAGTTGAAAACTTCCCTAACATGGGAAAGGAAATTGTCAATCAAGTCCAGGAAGCAAGCAGTCCCATAAATGATAAATCTAAGGAGAAACACACAAAGACACATATTAATCAAACTATCAAAATTTAAATTCAAATAGAAAATATTAAAAGCAGCAAGGACAAAGCAACAAATAAGATACAAGGGAAACCCCATAAGTTTAACATCTGACCATTCAGCAGAAACTCTGCAAGCCAGAAGGGAGTGGCAGGGCATACTTAAAGAGATGGAAGAGAAAAACCTCTAACCAAGATTACTCTACCCAGCAAGGATCTCATTCAGATTTGACACAGAAATTAAAATCTTTACAGACAAGCAAAAGTTAAGAGAATTCAGCACTATCAAACGAGCTTTACAACAAATGCTAAAGGAACTTCTCTAGGCAGGAAACACAAGAGAAGGAAAAGACCTACAATAACAAACCTGAAACAATTAAGAAAATGGTAATAGGAACATACATATTGATAATTATCTTAAATGTAAATGGAATAAATGGTCCAACCAAAAGACACAGACTGGCTGAATGGATACAAAAACAAGACACATATATACACTGTCTACAAGAGACCCACTTCAGACCTAGGGACATATACAGACTGAAAGTGAGGGGTTGGAAAAAGATATTCCATGCAAATGGAAATCAAAAGAAAGCTGGAACAGCAATACTCATATCAGACAAAATGGACTTTAAAATAAAGACTATTACAGGAGACAAAAAAGGACACTAAATAATGATCAAGGGATCAATTCAAGAAGAAGATATAACAATTGTAAATATTTATGCACCCAACATAGGAGCACCTCAATACATAAGTCAAATGCTAACAGCCATGAAAGGGGAAATCAACAGTAACACAATAATAGTAGGGGACTTTAAACCCCACATTCACCAATGGACAGATCATTCAAAACAAAAATAAATAAGGACACACAAGCTTTAAAAGACACATTAGACAAGATAAGCTTAATTTATATTTATAGGACATTCCATCCAAAAACAACAGAATACACTTTCTTCTCAAGTGCTCATGGAACATTCTCCAGGATAGATTATATCTTGGGTCACAATTCAAACCTTTATAAACTTAAGAAAGCTGAAATCAAAAGATATCAAGTATCTTTTCCAACCTCAAAGCTATGAGACTAGATATCAATTACAGGAAAAAATCTGTAAAAAATACAAACACATGGAGACTAAACAATATGCTACTAAAAAACCAAGAGATCACTGAAGAAATCAAAATACCTGGAAACAAATTGCAATGAAAACATGATGACTCAAAACCTATGGGATGCAGCTAAAGCAGTTCTAAGAGGGAAGTTTATAGCAATACAATCCTACCTCAAGAAACAAGAAAAGTCTCAAATAAACAACCTAAGCTTAGACCTAAAGCAATTAGAGAAAGAAGAACAAGAAAACCCCAAAGTTAGCCGAAGGAAAGAAATCATAAAGATCAGATCAGGAATAAATGAAAAAGAAATGAAGGAAACAATACCAAAGATCAATAAAACTAAAGGCTGGTCTTTGGAAAGATAAACAAGATTGATAAACCATTACCAGACTCATCAAGAAAAAAAGGGAGAAGATTCAAATCAATAGAATTAGAAATGAAAAAGGAGAAGTAACAGCTGACACTGCAGAAATACAAAGGATCATGATAGACTACTATAAGCAACTATATACCAATAAAATGGACAACCTGGAAGAAATGGACAAATTCTTAGAAAAGTACCACCTTCCAAGACTGAACCAGGAAGAAATAGAAAATATGAACAGACCAATAATAAGGAATGAAATTGAAATTGTGATTAAAAATCTTCCAACAAACAAAAGTCCAGGACCAAATGGCTTCACAGGTGAATTCTATCAAACATTTAAAGAAGAGCTAACACTGATCCTTCTCAAACTCTTGCAAAAACTGCAGAGGAAGGAACACTCCCAAACTCATTCTACGAGGCCAACATCACCGTGATACCAACACCAGACAAAGATGTTAAAAAAAAGAGAAAACTACAGGCCAATATCACGGATGAACACAGATGCAAAAGTCCTCAACAAAATAATAGTAAACAGAATCCAAGAGCACATTAAAAGGATCAAACACCATGATCAAGTGGGTTTTATCCCAGGAATGCAAGGATTCTTCAATATATACAAATCAGTCAATGTGATACACCATATTAACAAACTGAAGGATAAAAGATTTCGACAAAATTCAACACCCATTTATAATAAAAACTCTCCAGAAAATGGGCTTAGAGGGAACCTACCTCAACATAATAAAGGCCATATATGACAAACCCACAGCCCACATTCTCAATGGTGAAAAACTGAAACCATTTCCTCTAAGATCAGGAACAAAACAAGGTTTCCCACTCTCACCACTATTATTCCACATAGTTTTGGAAGTTTTAGCCACAGCAATCAGAGAATAAAAAGAAATAAAAGGAATCCAAATCAGAAAAGAATAAGTAAAACTGTCACTGTTTGCAGATGGCATGACTATACATAGAGAATCCTAAGGATGCTACCAGAAAACTACTAGAGCTAATCAATGAATTCGGTAAAGTAGCAGGATACAAAATTAATGCACAGAAATCTCTGGCATTCCTATATACAATGAAAAATCTGAACTAGAAATTAAGGAGGTTAAGGAAACAATCCCATTTACCATTGCAACAAAAAGAATAGAATACCTAGGAATAAACCTTCCTAAGGAGACAAAAGACCTGTATGTAGAAAACAATAAGACACTGATTAAATAAATTAAAGATGTTACAAACAGATGGAGAGATATACCATGTCCTTGGATTGGAAGAATCAACATTGTGAAAATAACGATACTACCCAAAGCAATCTACAGATTCAGTGCAATCTCTATCAAGTTACCAATGGCATTTTTCACAGACCTATAACAGAAAATTTTACAATTTGTATGGAAACACAAAAGACCATAAATAGCCAAAACAATCTTGAGAAAGAAAAATGGAGCTGGAGGAATTAGGTTCCCTGGCTGCACATTATACTACAAAGCTACAGTAATCAAGACAGTATGGTACTGGCACAAAAACAGAAAGATAGATCAATGGAACAGGATAGAAAGCCAGAGATAAACCCATGCATATATGGTCACCTATATTTGACAATAGAGGAAACAATATACAATGGGGAAAAGACTCTTCAATAAATGGTGCTGGGAAAACTGGACAGTTACTTGTAAAAGAATGACATTAGAACAGTCCCTAACAACATACACAAAAATAGATGCAAAATGGATTAAAGACCTAAATGTAAGGGCAGACACTATAAAACTCTTAGAGGAAAACATAGGAAGAACACTCTATGACATAAATCACAGCAAGATCCTTTGTGATCCACCTCCTAGAGAAATGGAAATAAAAAAAAGATAAACAACTGGGACCTAATGAAACTTAAAAGCTTTTGTACAGCAAAGGAAATCTTAAACAAGGCAGAAAGACAACTGTCAGAATGGGAGAAAATATTTGCAAATGAAGCAACTGACAAAGGATTAATCTCCAAATTATACAACAGCTCATGCAGCTCAATATCAAAAAAACTAACAACCCAATCCAAAACTGGGCAGAAGACCTAAACAGACATTATCCAAAGAAGCTATACAGTTTGCCGACAAACACATGAAAGGATGTTCAACATCACTAATCATTAAAGAAATGCAAATCAAAACCACAATGAGGTATCACCTCACACCAGTCAGGATGTCCATGATCAAAAAATATACAAACAATAAATGCTGGAGAGGGTGTGGAGAAAAGGGAACCCTCTTGCACTGTTGGTGGGAATGTAAATTGATACAGCCAGTATGGAGAGGTATGGAGGTTCCTTAAAAAACTAAAAGCAGAACTACCATGTGACCCAGCAATCCCACTACTGGGCATATACCCCACTACTGGGCATATACCCTGAGAAAACCATAATTCAAAAAGAGAAATGTACCACAGTGCTTATTGCAGCACTATTTACCATAGCCAGGACATGGAAGCAACCTAATTGTCCATCAACAGATGAATGGATAAAGAAGACTGGCACATATATACAATGGAATATTACTTGGCCATAAAAAGAAATGTAATTGAGTTATTTGTAATGAGGTGGTGGATGGACCTAGAGACTCTCATACAGAGTGAAGTAAGTCAGAAAGTGAAAAACAAATACCGTATGCTGACACATATATATGGAATCTAAAAAAAAAAAAAAAAAATGGTTCTGATGAACCTAGGGGCAGGCCAGGAATAAAGATTCAGACATAGAGAATGGACTTGAGGACACTTGGAGGGGGAAGTGTAAGCTGGGATGAAGTGAAAAAGTAGCATTGACATATAAACACTACCAAATGTAAAATAGATAGCTAGAGGGAAGCAACTGAATAGCACAGAGAGATCAGCTCGGTGCTTTATGACCACCTAGAGGGGTGGGATAGGGAAGGTGGGAGGTAGACAGCAAGAGGGAAGGGATATGGGGATATATGTATACATATAATTGATTCACTTTGTTATACAGTAGAAACTACCACAACATTGCAAAGCAATTATACTCCAATAAAGATGCTAAAAAAAACCAGAAAATCCAATATCACAGAGCCAGGAATTTATAAAACTAGAATTTGAACCAAGACTGTCTAGCTTCATAGCAGGCTCTAAGTCACTATGACCAGCTACCTCACTCAAATTTGTAAGGCACGCAAACCTGTAAATCACATATAGCGTATTGAATAACCACCAAACAATGAATTATTAAAGCATGTGTCCACTCCTTTTCCTGCCTATAAGCACTGTTAGGTTTGGATGTCCCTTGTCTTTTAGGTGGGGTTTGATCTTCTTACAGGTGAGCATTCCCCCAGGTGCTTTCAGACAGTGGTGAGCCACACTGATTTTCAGTAGATGAAGCCCTTACCCCTAATTGTCCTTGATGATGTGCCTCAGTTCAGCCTTTGGAAAGATTATAAAAAACAAGAGGGGTTATAGCATAAGTTTGCTCAGTCAGGGTGTGAAACTATAGGGTCACCTTTCCCTGAAGCCCAGAGAATTAGCCTTGTCCTGACTGAAGTCCTAATCTTAGAGTCCAAGGTATTTCCTTGCATTACCCCAGTGTCCTCAGTCAACTGCCAGAGTATATTTCGATTCCCATCTCAGAATTTCTGAAATAGCCTTTGCAGAGATCATTTGATACTGAGAGCATTTCAAGAGAGAACAGCAATGAAATTCTGGTGGCCTCGCCATGTAAATGCTGAGCATAGTTTATTATTCACAATACCCACACTCATCCTAATGAAAATTAAGAGTCATGTGCTGCAGGGAGATCAGCTCATGCTCTGTGACCACCTAGAGGGGTGGGATAGGGAGAGTAGGAGGGATGCGCAAGAGGGAGGGGATATGGGGATATACGTATACGTATAGATGATTCACTTTGTTATAAAGCAGAAACTAACACATCATTGTAAAGCAATTATACTCCAATAAAGGTGTTAAAAATAAAAAGAGTCCTATGTTGGAGTCTTTTTTTTTAAAACTCAAATATTGACAGGTGGTGAACAGGTGGATCCATGCAGCACTTGTCAGGGTTGTGTCTGAGTGGTAGGCAGAGGAGGAGTGAAGATCTGAGAGTATGATAGTAGCACAGTAGCTCCTTTCCTGTTGTTGTTGAGTGACACTTGGATATATCACTAAACATATAAAAATAGAAGTTCTGTGTCAGCCTTCTTGTACAGGGTGCTGTGCTGCAGCATTTAAATCTGGATGTCAGTATGCCACTATCATTATTTATAGAGGAGACCCGTATTAACATTTTGAGAGCGACAGAGGAAGGGGGAGAAAGAGAAAAGTTCATGTGAGAGGGAAAGTGCTCGGAATATTGTGTTGCAGTAATTGAACATTTAACTTTATGCCTTTTGAAATAATAAGTCATATTTGTATAGGAATGTACATTTTGCAAGGCACTTTCACATACATCACCATATTGGAGTCTCATAGAGACTCTTTGAAATACAAAGTAGTATTTCTCTTACTGCAGATGCTCAGGAAGATGGAGTGACTCCCACAATGTTGCTCAGCTGGCTGGTAGAAGAACTGGATTTCAGTGCTGTATCTTCAAAATGTAGTTATTCCTACCCCGTATGTGGTTTATAAATTAGTAATGTCCCCATACAACAGATGAGGAAATTGAGGAAATATGGAGTGATAATCTGACAAAACTAAGGCATGGTATAAGTATGGAGAATGGCATGAGGCATTATTCTGGGCGCTGAGGATGCAGCAGTGAAAAAAATAGATAAAAAATCTTTGCCTTTGTGAAGCTAACGTCCCAGTGGTTGTTAGATGACCTTTATGATTCTACAACTCCATAATGCAAGTAGAGATACAGAGCCATCTCATTATATTTTAATCATCATTTGGAAATAATTAACTGGTTAAAAACTCAAAACAATAAAGCAGTTTGTATTTTAAAACATTCAGCTAACTTATAGAAACTCTTAGTTTACTCTCAGATATTGACTATTGTAGAGATTCTGTAGTGGTATGATGATATATTTCACATTATGTTCAAGTCAACACTACATCATAAAACATTTGTATATGTGCTCAGTGAAGCTGAATGGACTCAGAGGATCCCTGTGGACTAGTAATGAAATAGCTCAATAGACTCTGCTAGCATGGCTTGTTGAACCAATAGCTAGAATAGTCACCCCCAAACTTCTCTGTACCATATAATCACCTGGGGAGATTCAAAAAATACTGACTCCTATGTTCTCCTCAGTGAGTGTAATATAAATGATCTAGCATGTGATCCTTAAGGTGGTTCTAATGTGGTGACATGTTTAGGAATCATGACCTATGGATGGCTATGAGATGATGACCGTTACTTCCCTATGCAATAACCATTCCTAATCACTTTCTTCCTTACCAACAAAACTTCAGTTTTCTTCAGGCATTAACTGACCATGTGTACAAAAAGACAGGGACCCTTCCAGTTCAATGGGGTGAATCTTAATTGTCCTTAGGTGTATTCTTTCTGGCAAAAATTAGTTTGGGGAGTAGTTATGCAACCCAACTTTAACCAATGTAATAGGGAAAAATATCTATGGGTGGGGAGAAATTATGGGAAAGGTTTCTTTGCTATTAACAAAAGAGACTTCTGTGAGGAAATAGTTCTCTTTTTTTCTACCTCTGGACATAACTATGTAGAGGAGATATGGTAGCTCTAGAGACCTTGGAAGGAGTTAGACAGAGAAAGGATCAAGGCAGCACACTAACAATGGAAAATGACAGATGAAAAGAAACTGTCTTTTTTTTTAATTTAAAAATTAAAAAAATCTTTTTGAAGGATAGCTGATTTATAACGTTGTGTTAGTTTCAGGTGTATAGCAAAGTGATTTAGTTATACATACATATACATCTATTCTCTTTCAGATTCTTTTCCCTTATAGGTCATTACAAAATATTGAGTATAGTTCCCTGTGCTGTACAGTAGGTCCTTATTGTTTATTTTATATACAATAGTGTGTATACATTAATCCCAATCTCCTAATTTACCTCCCCCACCTTTTCCCCCTTGATAGCTATAAGCTTGTTTTCTATGTCTGTGGGTCTATTTCTGTTTTATTTCTGATAATCATGTACCACCAAAAGTTAATGAACCCTAATACCAACATATCTCCGGACTTTTTGTTATTTATCATTTATGTTACTTTACTTGGAGTTTCTGGAATTTATATCCAAAAGCATACTAAATGATATATGAACTCTTAATTTTAGATTGAGTCTCATGAGAAATATAGTATATGCTATCCTAGGACAAAATGATGATTGATCTCAATCAATCTGTGGACATTTTGGAAAAAATTATGACAGTTTTCTTACATGGTCACAGCTCAAAGATTTTGGATTTATTTCAAAATTTCCTATTTTTTTAAATTAATCTGCTTCAGATCTATCAAATAAAATTTATTAAAATTCTTCTTGAACCTCTTTATATTTTTCCTGTGCCACATAAAATGTTAATGAGAAGACCAGAGACAGGAGAACTACAATAAGAAAAACTGACCTATTAGTTAGATTATCACTAACACAATGACATTATGATATGGAACTTCTCAAAAAGGGTCCAAGTATATTTTTGGTACCAGCTTGCAAGATGGAGTTGTTGAGAGCAAGTGACAAATTGTCCTTTACTCTGCTTCCTAACAACTCTCCTCTAGAAAGAGAAGTCAAAAGAAAGGTATGTGGAGATTAATTGGGGCCTCAATCAATTTTATGGGTGATAGCCCATTAATTCTCTGTGATTTCAAATTCTTCTTTTCCCTTAAGGATTCTGTGATGCCAGTTTTCTGTTTTCCCCTAGGATAGATTTTGAAGCTGTTAATAATTATAAATAACATTTATTGTATGCTCACCATGTGCCATCCATCATGCCAAGCTTTTTATGTGCATCATCTCAAATAGTCCTCACCACTGACCTTTGAGGACCACGGGTCTTGGGGAGTTTAAGTGCCTTGTGAGAAGGTGCACAGTTATTGAGTAGAAGTGTTGGGATGGAAGCAAGACTGTGCTCTTAGCGCAGTATTGTCTTATATCCACTGTGGAAGGTTGTGAAAAGTAAACAAACGTCATCTAGCTCTTCCATTTACTACCAGTGTGACCTTGGCCATCTTCACAAGGTCCCTGTGAAGAATGAATCATGCTCTTTGTAAACTGGAAGCCCTGTCCAAATGTAGCACATTATTCCAATATCTTGGACATTGAGATTTGTTCAATGAACATTGATAGAGTCCCTATTATGGGCCAGACCTTCTGCCAGGTTCTGGGAATAAAACAATATGTAAGACACAAGAGTTCCTTCTCTGTCATTCCTGGACTTTGGTAGTCAGTATGAGGCCACACTTCCCTTTGCAGACTGGCCCGGGGCTGTCCCAGCTCTGGCTGTGTTTCCCTAAGCCCTGCTGGTAAAAGCCTGACGAGAATTGTTGCCAACAGCTGCCTCATGTTAATGTAATCAGCAAGAAGCCTGCACACCTGTCGGTAGTTCAGAATATGAGGTGAATGATTAAAGTTTAAAAGGTCGTATACCATTGTAATATCGAAAAGAAACTTTATGATTCATCATTCCTGATGTAATGTCATCTGTTTAATAAAGCCATGTTTCACTCACAGCTCATTTTTAATGGGCCTACTTAAGTAATGGCATAGGAGTTGGGTTTTTTTTTTTTTTCCCCTTCCAAGCTAAGAGTGGTTTGTATGGATTATGCTTGAAAACAACACAGTATTTTAGGACTTGGATATTTACAATATCTTTCAGCTGACTGGGTATTATTTATGGCAAACCCCTATACCTGGAGGGAAATATCAAGCAAAGTCAAACAAGCAGCTGGATATGCTAATACACAAATAAACCATGTCTCCCTTAATTGTATTGATGGGAATTTATATCATAGGAAAATACTGCTATCTGTAAACTACTTTGATGAGCACTGGTCAGAAGGCATGATGCCCAGTGTGGCATTTCATTCAAGCAAGGGAGTGGAATCCATTGGACCTGCTTGTCTTAAATCAGAGGTTTTCCACTGGAGACAATTTTAAAGCCCAGGGGACATTTGACAATTTCTGGAGATGTCTTTTGTTGTCACAACTGGAGGGGATGGGAAGGGTATTGCTGCTGGAATCTAGTGGGTAGAAGCTAGGGATGCTGCCAAACATTCATTCTATAATACACAGGACCCCCCCACAGCCCCCAAAAGAGAATTATTTGGCTCAAAATGTCAATAGTGGTGAAGTTCAGAAACACAGTCTTTGATGGTTGGTTGTGGGGTGGGAGGGGTTGAGGCTGGGAAGGATCAGATCCTGCAGTATCTGGCTGATGTCTCATATAGGAAATTCAAGAAAAAACCTTGGGGAAAAGTGGTATAGGAGTTTTGAACTTTTAGGATAAGACTCTGGGAGTTTTTGTAATCTCCTGTGATAGTGAAGATGGGTCCAATCTCATTTTCTTGGTCCTCCTTTTACTTTTGATGTCATTACTATCTTCCCAACTGAATGTGTTGAAATAGTTCCTCTTCACTTATTAACTTGCATCTTCATGTAGGAGGGGCTCATGTTATGAAGTGAGGATGAGAGAGTGGGAGTGGCTGTAGTCTAGAATTTATAAAAATGTTGAAGGCGGAAATGTTGTAAAAGGTTATCTAATCCAAACCTTATAATTAACAGAGAAATTGAAGCTCCAGAAAAGAAAATAACTTTTGAAGGTAACCAACAAATCATGATGCTCTACAATTGAACACTTTATTTTGTTATCTTTAAGAACAATAGATTCTAACTCACACATCACTCTACTTTCTAAATGTAACACACAATTTAACATCTTCTTCCCTAATCTTCATTTTGTTTTTCTTTTGCCACCCCTAAATTTGCCCACACCAAGATCTCTTTTCAAGTGTAATGCTGCCAAACCCAAATTGCTCCTTGACATTTTCTGCTACTTTTCTCAACAAATTTAACATTTGGCTTTTTATTGGTAGAGGCAACTTTATTTCTGCTCTGTGGCTTTCTCATTTTCTCTTTGTGTTCTTAAATGTTTTTCTTCTTGAGCTTAATAGGTGCTCATTAAAGTTGGTTACCATGGTATAAACTTTAATTCATTATGACCTGTTAGAGTCATAAGATGGAGAATTACTGAAGATTCTCAGAAATATCAGGTATAAAGAAGGGGGTGTATGTATTCCTATAATTCACTAGATTTGTGGTGACTGAACCCTTGATTTTCTACCACCTCAAATGTCCCTTTTCCCAAGTTTTCCCATTTGACTAAAATGGCTATTGGACTCATCTAGATGCTCAGGCCAAAATCCTTGGAAGCATTTGTGACTTCTTTTATTCTCTTACTTCTCATATCCAAAGCAGTGATAAAGCCTATTGGATCTACCTCCAGAATATACCCATAAACCATGCACAAACGAACGATTTTTTATCACTTCCACTGCTTGCATCCACCCAAGTCCAAGCCACCATCACCTCTCACTTAAAATACTGCAATAACCTCTCAACTGGTCTTCCTTCTTCTGCCTGGCCCTTTGTAGTCCAATCTCATAATGCAGCCAGAGTGATCATTTAAGGTGTTAGTTCGTATCTTAATGTCTCCTCTCATCTCTTTAAAAATAAAATACAAATCCTTACCAAAACCTACACGA
>NW_006785351.1:2172141-2174220 GCF_000442215.2 Lipotes vexillifer | reverse complement strand
CTACACGACAATATCTACTTTTGCATCTGTGTGACTCTCCTATCTCAGTTCCCAGGACTTTTCCTTTTATTCTCTCTACTTCTCCTTTCTGTCCCCCAACTGTCAAGTGTGTTCTCATTTCAGGGGCTCTGCACTTTATGCTTCTTATGCCTGGAACATCCTTCACTACTCAAGCCACCTCATGGAGGGGTTTTCCTTCATCCTTCCATCTAAAGTAGTACATTTCATCCCCCACTCTTCCATCATTATATATTGCGTGATTCTGCTTTACATTACTTCTTGGCATTTACTATCTTCTGATAAAGCATGTGTGTCTGTGTGTGTGTCTGAGAGAGAGAGACAGAGAGAGAGAGAGGGAGATCTATGAGGGCAGCGTCTGTGCCTGCTTTGTTTGCTGCTATAACTTTAGTACTTAAAATTGTGACAAGCACATGGCAGGCACCCAGTAAATAGTTTTTGAATGAATGAATACATGCATAAATGAATAGTCCTCTTTTATTGTTTAACTGCCAATCTGCCATGCTGCTCACAAATTCTTCAGCTTCACAACTGGGATAGAGAGGAGCTGCATCCAATTTTTCATATTAAGTTAGTAATAACTCTAACTTCTAATTCAATATTTTTGGTGTTCAGTTATTTCTGGGTCCCTAAAATTTGGAAGAGCTGATTCTGTGGTAAACTTTTGGTTTATTTATTTATTTCCATGGATTGTCATTTGGCTGTGTCCATGAACATATATCTACTTTTATTTAATTCCTTTTTCTTATTTGCCTGAACTTCCTTGGGATTTTCTTATATATTTGTGCACCACCCACATATTTGATGATCCTGACCTTATTGTGCCCTATTCAAGGTCAATTATGATATTACTTAATAATCTCAGAGGTGCCACATCCATGCCCAAACTCCTCGCATTGACACTTATCATCAATCTTTTTTCAGTCTACGTGGAAGCATTCAAACCCATTTGAATTGGCAAAGCCTCTTATAAAATAGCTTTGACACTAACATTTTGTGAGAGAGCCTGTCGCAAGTGTTTTACTAAAAGGCAGAGATATAAGATCCCTTGCCTTCCTTTCATCTGCTAATTTGAAATTACATTGTAAAAAGCTATGAAGTTTGTCGGGTATGATTTGTTCTTTAAATACCTTTGCTGCTCAATCTTCGTGAAATCCTTAGTAGGATGCTGAATGATCCTTAAACAGATTTTTTAAGGCACAGAAAGAGGACGTGTAAGAATAGCATATCTAATGAGCAGATTGACAGGTATCTGGGATAAGGGGATACAGAGGCCATGGAGGACTCAGTGAACTAACAAAATTCCTCTTCAATTCTTGGCTTAGTTAAAGCCCAGTTTAGGATTGGTAGGTTTAGAAGGGTCTCCTGATATCAATTAAGGCAGTAAAAACCAAATAATAATAATAATAGAAATATCTCAGATTCAGTCATTTCTCTTATTTGGAGGACCCCAAGTATTTATATACATTGTGTTTTTCATTCTTACAATATTTCTCTCTTCTAGTGTGATGCAAAAGATAGGTCACTGGATCAAGATTCAGAAGACTTTAATTCTAATCCTGGATTTGCTTCCAGTGGGTTGTGTGGTTTTAGATCAGTCGTCAGCAAACTTTTTTTGTGAAGGACCGGATAGTAAATATATTAGGCTTTGAGGTCCATATGTCTTGTCAACCATGAGTCATAGTTGGCCAACTCTTACTTTAGGTAATTGATTCAACTTCTCTGGGCCTTACTTTCTTTGTCAAATATAGGAGTTGAGCTTAAAAGAGTTCAAGTTATAAAGTTATTTGATTCTTCATCCAAGGACTCATCTTCCAGGAGTTGTTCTAGTGCTTGAAATTGTGATATGCTGTAAATCCTATTAGCAATCTCAACCAGGGAGCAACTCTTAAGCAGGGAGCTTCCTTTGAAATTCAAAGACACAGTGTACTTGGTTCCCAGATGAGTGTGCCAAAAGTGTCAAGAGTCCAAACATGCTACCTCCATCATAAGATGAAGAGTTTTAGAAGTCCTCAGGGATTGGGGCAAAGGGATAATACAAGAAGAGCCCCTGTACTCTTT
>NW_006785351.1:2142072-2172023 GCF_000442215.2 Lipotes vexillifer | reverse complement strand
TCTTTCCCACCCAAGATCCCTTCCTTACTTGGTCCTATCCCAACGTTCACACCATCACTTGGCCAAGTCCCATCATTCTACAATCAAACTCATCAACTTGAACCAAGTCTCCACATGCTCAAAGAAGAAATCTTTTGGAGACTTCTCTACACATTAAATTATGAGCACAAAACTGTCACTCAAAATTTTCCCTTTGTGGAGAAGGTAGGAGAGTATGGCAGGAGCTTTTCTCACCTGTCATTCATTTGGAACATAAATATCTTTGAAAATCAAAAGCACATAATTTTCTAAAAACTATACGTTCTTTATTCTTCTCTAATATGTTGTTTTAGTTAAGGGAGCACCTGGGGAACAGTCCTACTGGGAAACTTTGAGGAAATGTATTTATTACAGTCAGACCCATGTTAAGCAACCAAGGGCTACTTCCATTCAAATTATGTCACATTTTTCAGTTTTCCAGACTCTTTCAGCTAGGGAAAAAATATTCATGAAATCTTTCTATGCACAAAGATGTTAGAATCTCTAGAGTAACCCTGTGTTTTGGTAATACAAAACTTTGGTGGGGAAGGAAGGAAAAGTGTTAATAGAGATACTTGAATATATAATACAGATTGCTATCATTTTCGAATTCCCTACTGGCCAGGTGCATTGCATGTAACCTCATTTAATCTTATGTTGATGCAGTAGTTAATATTCTTCCATTTTAAAGATTGGGAAACTAAGCCTTCATGATTATCCAGTGTCACAAAGATTTTAAAAGATAAAGCAAATTTTTAATCCCACATCTGTCTAAACCCAGTGCCCCCTAAACAATTATTTATACTGTTAGTTTTTTCTAACATGATTCTAATGGGGGCTAATTAGATTTATAAGAATCTGACTTTTTTCCAGTGGATACCTATTGTAAAATGGATGACATTTTTGGTGGGAGGGATCTCAATAATAGAAAATGTCATTAGTTTAATAAGTGAAGGTGGTGACTCTGATCTTCAAATGAACAGTATCCTAGAATGGGCACACAGCACAAGAATTTGCACAGTAATTCAAAAAAATTTGAATGTCATTAAAACTTTAAACTGAATGAGTTAGATGAGTAGTCTCCAGTACCACTAATGCATCAGTTCACATATTAGGAAGCTGGTCCAGATGCTACTATAGGGTAGAACCAAAACTGGACCCATAGCTTTTTTTTTTTTTTTTCTTCTTGCGTTACATGGGCCTCTCAATGCTGTGGCCTCTCCCGTTGCGGAGCACAGGCTCTGGACGCGCAGGCTCAGTGGCCATGGCTCATGGGCCCAGCCGCTCCGCGGCATGTGGGATCTTCCCGAACCGGGGCACGAACCCATGTCCCCTGCATCGACAGGCGGACTCTCAACCACTGCGCCACCAGGGAAGCCTCCATGGACCCATAGCTTTTGATTCAAAATTCCAGTGTTCTTTCCACTGAAACATAAATACATATCTCTTAGAAAAGTGTTGAGAAAGGTTAGGAAAGCAGAGAAATCATAATAGAGTAGTGTGACTTCCTAAAGGTTGGAAGAGAAAGCAACCTGGAATGGAAGAATAGCCTTGGACTGAGACATAGAAGGCCAGGCAATAATTCAGATTCACCTTCAGTTGGCTCTATGAATTGTAGCTCCCTATGTCTCAGTTATTTATTTACTTTCTGTTTAGTTAAATCTTATTAAGTTTTAAGAGTTAGATTAGGGATTACAAACTGGTGACATACAAGCCAAACTGGGCTTACAAATGAGTTTTGTTTAGGCTACACAATGTTTAAATTTTTTTCCCATCTTTTTTTGAGATGTAATTGACATGTAATATTTTGTAAGTTTAAGTTGTACAATGTAATGATTCCATACATGTATATATAGTGAAATGATTGCAACAAGAGGATTAGTTAACACCTCCAGCACCTCACATAATTGTTTTTTTCTGCAGGGGGTGGGTAAGAATATTTAAGATTTACTCTCTTAGTAACTTTCAAGTATTACCAGTATTACTAACTTAGGTCACCATGCTGTATAATACATTCCCAGAATTTAACTTATAACTGGAAATTTGTACCCTTTGACCAACATTTCCCTACTTACACCATCCTTTCTAACCTCTGATAACCACCATTCTACTCTTTGTTTCTGTGAATTCAGCTCATTTAGATTCCATGTATAAGTGAGATCATACAGTATTTATCTTTCTCTGTTTGACTTATTTCACTTAGCATAATGCCCTTAAGGTCCATCCATGTCATCATAAATAGCAGGATTTCCTTCCTTCTCATGGCTGAATAATATTTTATTCTATATGCCATATATATATACACACACATACTACATTTTCTTTATCCATTCATCCATAGACAGACTTTTTAGTTGTTTCCATATCCTGGCTATTGCGAATAATGCTGCAATGAATATAGGAATTCAGCGATCTCTTCCAGATCCTGATTTCATTTTTTTTTGGATATATACCCAAAAATAGGATTTCTGGATCTTATGGTAGTTCTATTTCTGAATTTTTGAGGAACATCCAGAAGAGCAAAAGAAAAAAATCAGCAAAATAAAAAGGCAATGTGGAATGGGAAAAAATATTTGCAAACCATCTATGTGATAAGGTTATCGATAACCACCTATAAGATTAATATTCAGAATATATAGAGAAGTCATACAACTCAATAACAACAACAAAAATATCTGATTAAAAAGATCTGAATAGATATTTTTCCAAAAAAGATACATAAAATGCTAACAGGTACATGAAAAGAGAATAAACATCACTAATCATCAGGGAAATGCAAATCAAAATTTGATAGCATCTCACACTTGTTAGAATGGCTATTATCAAAAAGAAAGAGACCACAAGTGTTAGCAAGGATGTGGATAAAAGGGAACCCTTGTACACAGTGTTTCACTTTTTTAAATGTGGATGAGTTTAGGGAATTCCCTGGTGGTCCAGTGGTTAGGACTCGGCTCTTTCTCTGCTGTGGCTCAGGTTCAATCTCTTGTTGGGGAACTAAGATCCCACAAGCTGCATGCATGACCAAAAATAAAAATTAAAATTAAAAAAAAATGCAGATGAGTTTAGGTATGGAATGCACTCTCCAGTCCTCATCGCTCTCACTTGTTTTAGACCCCACTGACCACTTCACACATCTATGTTATCTGCCTGGCCACTTTCAATCCTTTACCAGTGACCAAGGTTTTCCAAACAGCTATTATAGTCTATCATTTTCTAACTTACCTGGTTGGTGAGAAAAGGTCTCAGGTCTAGATTCTAAGAATAAGTTACTTGGAAGTTGGTCTCACAGGAAAAATGTCTTCATTAAGAAGCAGAGAAAATCTACTCTGAACATGCAAAATGTAGACATGCTCTCCTACTAGTGGCAATTTCCAAGACATGAAGGAAAGGACAGTGTTCCTGATGAAATTGAAGCTAGAATGATGAGAAGCTTAATGGAATTATCCAAACTGGAATTTGGCCAAGATTTAGGGCTACCACCTGTGCAAATTAGGGTCACTAGACTGAGGAACTGAATGGAGTTTTCTTCTGATAAATAGACATCCCGAAAGCTCAGCAATCTGGAGCTCACGCTGGGCAGATTGGACAGAATACTTTCCTTTGAGCAAGTGTTACTGAGCAAATATCCTCTTCAGAGAAGTTTCATCCTCATGGGTCAGGCCTACTGACTTCGAGGCAGTGTGTGATTTTCATTTTCATTAGCTTTCTGTCAGTGAATGACTTCAAGTCTAGTTAAAAGGTCAAAGTACCCCTCCAAATTCTTGGGTTAGAAGAGCCTGTGGATCTGTCCTATCTTGCTTCTTACATTTGTGTAGTTTTTAGATGCATAATCTCATTCAACCCTCACAACCAACTAATGAAGTAGGTAGGGGAGTAGCTTTCATCTCCAGTATAAAAGTGAGTAAATGGGGACACAGAGAGTTTCAGAGCCAAAACTCAATCCAGGTTTCCAAATTCCCTATGACGTTTCCATTGTACTCTGGCACAAGTAAATGATGTTGTTCCAAGTTTCATGGCAAAAAGGCAGGCTGTGTCTATTGGAAGCCAAGGCAACTGGGATAATCTGAGCAAACAAACACAGTTAAATTAGTTATTGGGATTAGTAAACACTGCCACAATATTATGACCTCTTGTGACTGGGGTCTCATGACCCTAGGTGACTGGGCTATCATGACCTCCATTCTTTTCTTTGCCCTATATTAGTAAACCATGTGATTAATGATCCAGTCACTAGTGCCAGAAATCTAGAGGTCATCTTCTTTTCCTCCCATCGCTTCATCTTAGTGGTTGCTGAATTTTGTGGAATCACCACTCTCTTATCTTTTAATGCTGTCTCCTCCCTTCTGCCCCAGTGATCCTGCCCTTATATCAGACCCTGGTATTTCTCCCAAAGGAGGTTGAGATAGTGTCTTAACTGGCCTGTGTGGCTCCTGATTTGTAATTGTACAGTCTTTTCACTGGTGATGTCTTTCTTGATTCTCCCTTCCCTTCCCCAGTCGAAGCCTGTACATCCAGGACAACATCTACAATATTTTACTGCAAATGTTATTGTTGTATATCTGTCTCCCCCACCAGATTATGAGCACCTTGAGGAAAGGGACTCTAACTTATTCCTCACTGTATCCTCTCTGGCTAGCTCTATACTCAGCAATAGTAGGTGCTCAGACCACATTTGATGAATAAACAACCAAATATTTAAAACACTATATTTCAGGCACTTAGATGTGAAGGATACAGTCACTGCCCCTGTGGAGTTTCTAGTCTGGTGCTGACATTTGAGCAGATAACCATGATCAAGTTGGATAAGTGCTTTCACAGAAATATGAAGCGCATTCTGTGGGAAAACAGAGTGAGAGCTGGAGTCTCTCTCTTTCCACCATTGGTCCAGAGGGAAGAAACCTGAAGGAGCAGCTTCCTGGCAGAACCTTGGCTACCTTTTCTCTCCTCATTCCCCAGCTCTATGAAGCATGACCCGAGACACATCTCTAACAAGTTAAGCAGAAACATTTCTCTGGAACGTCAGCATCTACTTTGCTGAAATCCATTAATTCTCAGTTTTAACACCCTTGGTCAGCAACAGCTCCGAACCTTATGGGGAAATAAGAAAAGCAGAGTGTCTGGCCACAGTCACAGGAAGTATATTAATATTCCCCTTCATGGGTATCTCTCTTTCTCTACATTCTTTCTCCCACTGACTGCGCCTCATCCCCACCACCAAAATAAATATTTTCCAAGAATCTACGACAAGAGATTTGAAAGTAAATCAAAACTTGGACAGAGGGTCAACGAAAAAGGATAAAACTGCTACTTATATGTGTCTAAGGCAGTAAACGGGGCAGCTTGTTATATTATTTACAGTATCCATAAAGACGAAGCCTTCCTTGCTCAGACAAAGCCCTGAGCTTATTAATTGCCGGGGCGGGGGGTCTGTCCCACTCCTAGGGTTTCTGCTATTGATGGGGGAAGGTAGGGAGAGAGTTAACTCACTCTCTTTCTCGCTCTCTCTCTTTCCAAGGGAGCTTTTGGGACAAGCGGAAGGGTTTGTTAAACCTCCACATTTCTCTGCATTATGTCCAGGTGGCATGACGTGTGAACAGACGAAAGATTAAAATCACCGAGGAAATCGCTCCGTCTGAGCCCAGCTCACGACGCCTTTTAGTGACCCGGCAACCCAAATGCTATCTGTCAACTTGTCCTTCCAGCGACTTTTCACCTCATGCTCTGCGGCTGCTACTCCAGGAAAAAGAAGCAAAAGAAAAAAAAAAAATCAGGAGTTGGAAGGAGGGGGAAGGAGAGAGGGAGGAAGCTAGGATAAAATACTGCCTTATTACTAAGCACTCGGCAATGCAGGTCAACTGAGGGGCGCGGGAGTCTTTTTAACAAACCAAATACTTTTTCCAGACCCTCACTCCCAATGTTTCCTCCTTCTCTCTCTACTGAGAAGCTCAGCTCCCTCAGGAAATGTCACACCAAGTCATAGGACCTGGTCCTCCAACAAAAACTAGGTCCTAGAGAGTCCACTGAGGATGGAGTTTTTCCTAGTTTTCAAAAATCTTTCCACAAAATCTGTTTGGCGTTTCCTTGGATTCTTGATGAGTTCGAAGTGTCACCAAGTTTGCTGTAGCCTCCAGGTATTGCCAGAGTTAGGTTACTTATTTTGAGAGTGGGAGGTGGGTTTCCGTGAGATGAGAGAAAAGGGTGGAAACAGACACTATGCAGATATTTTACAATGTTGACCACTCAAATTAAGAGCCTGCTTATTAAGCACCTGGCTTGGCAGCAGAGCCAGATAGAGACCTTAGATGCCTCCAACAACAGAAAGATAAGGCTGCCCATTCCTTAAAGGCACTAGATTGAATCATGTGAAGTTACCTTTTTCTTTTCCAGGTCAAAATTGGCAATTTCCGTAGGGCTCAAACTAATCCAAAATCTAAGTAGCACCTAACCCTAATGAGGTTGATAAATAGCATCTTCTTTTAAAGAAATGGTTCTGTTTGGTTAGCATCCCTGCTATGCTAACATCTTGAGCATGTGCTTTATCTCCCTATGGAGCTACTCAGCACTGGGGGGTCAATTTCTGCATTAAAATATAAAAGAAAATAGAAGTCACTTAGCACATTTTTAAACAGACCTCCAATATTTTTCTGAAAGACTTTGACATGATATTTTTTAAATATGTGATTTTAAGGAGACTATGTATGAAAATTCAGGACTCTGTTAAACTTTCAGATGCTTAGGAATTTGCATAGAAATAAATGTTTATATGCTCTTTCACTTGGTGCTTTTTCTGTTCCAGGATACTACATTACATTTAGTCTCCTCTTGACTATGACATTTTTCTCAGACTCTTCTTGTTTTTGATGACCTTGACAGATTGAGGAGTATTGTTCATGTATTTTGTAGACTCTACATACAATTTTGTATATATATATTTTTTTAATTTATTTAATGCAAGAAACATTAAATAAATATTTCATTGGTTTTTCCAGAAGCATTATTTTTAATGACTTCATAATATTCCACTGATGGCTATGACACTGATTTTTTCCTAAAGAAAATAAAATGGCTTCTTACTGCATCTTTAAAACTTCTGGAGGTTAACATGGAAAGGACAGAATTCAGTGGGGAAAAGTATGCACTTAAACTACATAATCTTGTGGTGAACATTTTGCCACACCTGCTTGACTTCTGTCCCAGGGTAATGTATAAGTGTGGGCACACATGTATACACAAAAAGACACAATCCTGGGACATATTATCTTTAATCCAGACCCTAAATATCTATCCATCAGCACTGGTCTCCTTCCTTGCCTCCTATTCTCATGATTATAGAGTGCCAGAGTGGCAAAGATAGACCATTAGATCCTTCCCTGTTTGCAAAGTCTTAGTCTATGGAAAAATGATACTAGTTTATTTCTGTAGACTTGTTAAACTTCGGGACTTGAGGTCACTCCATTGTAGAGATGCTGGTTCACTTTCATATTAAAGGCTTGTAAACAACTGTTTTAAAATATTCTTACCTATTGGGTTTATATTATCATCACCATCCACCCAATTTCCTCATCTTACAGTAATCCTTGATGGTTCTCTCTTTCTCACTTTGCATTGTCAAGTTTATCTCCTAAATATATTTTCTGTCACTCATCTCATTATTTTTACCTGCTGCCTTTGTTCTAACTGCCATCATCTCTTGCCTGGATTATTATATCATATTTCTAATTGGTTCCTCTGCCTCTCCCTAGATCCAAGCTTACTTTACTCAGGTCCATGCCACTATATACATATATATATATATATATAATGTATACACACACAAAGCTGGCTCTTCTACTACCTTGCTTAAGAATATTTTGGTTTTCTCACAATGTCTTTTGTCACTCAGATTCTGAACTTGCTCTGTATGTGACCTTGAGCAAATAACCTAACTTTTCTGTGTCTCAGTTTTCTCATCTGTACAATGAAGACCAGATTACCTACCTGACAGTGTTATTGTAAGGAGTAAATGTGACAATAAATGTAAAATTCTTAGAATGGTGCCTTGTCTGTAATACACACTCAATAAATGCTATATATTATTTCTTCTACTACTACTACTGCTACCACCAGATAAAGTCAAAATTCTCATTATGGCACTAAAATCTCAACCACAAAGTACTATCTCCCTACGTCTTGTATTCTTTCTTAGTCATGACTTTGCTTCTGAATTTTCTCTGCCTAAGACGTCCATTCTCTACTGCCTCCTTTCCCACAGCCTCAACCTGTCTTTGATGAACAAACTAAAATGCCCTTTTTATGAGCCTTCTCGAAGTAGAACTAATCATTCCTTCCACTTAGCTTTTTCTACAAGGTAAGGATTACTATCTAGACTTTATGGATAAAAAAACTGAGTTTCAATACAGATAAGTGATTTTCCCCACAAACACACAGCTCAAAATAGGTAATGCAAGTGAAATTCAAACGCAGGTATTTCTGATACTCTGAGCTTTTTCTCCCCAACACCTATCTTCTACTTTGGAGTAATCCACAAATAGCTGCCCTGAAAAGAAGCCTTTCATAGCTTTAGAGTCTGGTTTCAATTCTGTTATTGGGCCAAATATTCTAATTTTATTTTGGGAGAGTAAGGCAGGGGTTGAGCAGTGAGAACTCTGTTTCTTCATCTATAAAATGAAAATAATGGAACCATTTTCCTTTGAGTTCTTTCTGTTCTAATAATCTAGGATATTGCCATATGCCTGGATACAGAAATGGAGATTACTTGAGATTTGCTTGAACTTTGGACTGACCAACTTTTCTTTGTCACTCCTTGGTTCTGTTCTCTTATTCTCAATTTTAAATAATGGGTTTAACAGGAATATCACCACTGGGAAGTTGAAGAGACACTTCCAGAGCCAGGTCCTGTCAATAATCTAATCTAATTCCATTAGAACCACTTCTATCCCCTGCTGTTCTGATATGTATAACACCCCTGTTCTCATAGCAAATTCAGCCTTAGGTCATTCCAAGAAACCACTTCACACCCTGCTGGTGTTTATCTGGCTCAAAGGATCAGTGCATAGACCTTCTTTATTCCTCCAAGTGAATTCAAACAGTAGCCCTCCTGATCAGATAACAGGCAATTGGTATCTTGTCACTATTCCTACACTCTCAGTCAAGCTCCCCTCTCAGGACCCAGAGATAATATTAATTACAATCTCTAATTTAAAAGGGGTTCCTGCC
Source organism: Lipotes vexillifer (assembly GCF_000442215.2). Taxonomy (NCBI): domain Eukaryota; kingdom Metazoa; phylum Chordata; class Mammalia; order Artiodactyla; family Lipotidae; genus Lipotes; species Lipotes vexillifer. The sequence continues at coordinate 2,162,789 of NW_006785351.1, read as the reverse complement.
TGAAGGTCTCTGTGCAAAGAAAACATTTCTTTTTTTTAAGAAGGAAGAGCCACTCCTGGTTAAGTCACAGAGCCGAAGAGATGCTAAGTATGCTTTGCACTGCTGGTCCCGCCAGCAACAAGTGGGATACACAGGAGTTATGAACACAGATGCTGCCTTGCACTGGAAGAGAATCTATAAACCCAACGTTTTCTGAAATGTCTTCTCAGACCATTCTGACCACAAGTAACTTTCTTGTCCTCTAAGCATTTAGTACATGTCTGTTACTGCCACTCCTCTTGCCCTTCTTTATCTTCTTAAATTATATTATATTGGAACAAAGAAACCTTTGAATCAAGTCACTGCTCTGTCCTGTTTCACTTATGTGACTTTCTACCGTTCACTCAACCTCTCTGAATCTGAATCTTCATGGTCTCTCGTGTTTAAAATGCAGATGACAAAAATTCAAAGTTCTTGGGCTGTTGTGAACATAATGTTGAACTAGTGTTTATTTTCTCATATATTTTAAACCTTCACTGAGGTCATTGACTATAATATTGTTATTCTTTAGAGTTTGAGTGTGATGCCTTCTTGAAATAATAAGTTAACTAAATATAGCTATTGCTCAAAAGGATTTCTGGTGTTCTTATTTTTAACCTAGGCTAGTTGGTGCATTGAAAACCAATGGATTTTTCAGCCTTGTCTACAGCCTACAGCAAATCTAAGTAGAATGCAAGAGAACTGACAATTTATTTCCTCCCTATTTTCTTTTTTATCAATTTATCTTCCTCTTTGGAGCTTTTTCTTTTCCAGCTTGTTCATTTCTTCTTACTCTCTCCAGGGAAGCCCAATGAGATGTCACCCTGCCCTCAACCTCTTGCACTTTTCTACCTATCAAATCAGAAGTTTTCCACACAGCAAAACAGAGAACATGTTAGGAAATGGTAGGTGGCAAAATACTTCCCATAAAAGTGTTAATAGACAGTAGTTAGAAAAAGTGTGTTATCTCTAAATGCAAGAAAAAAATTACTAAAATCTTTGCACCAAAGGGTAATCAGCGATCTGCACTTTCACATAGATTAGCTCATTTAATTCTCATAAAAGTCTATGAGATACTTCCAGGTCCATAGGATAATGGCAGCATCCTAAATTAGAATCTCTCCACACAGCCTCAAAAAAACAAACAAAAAGTCCAGATGAACAAGGGGAGCAAATAAAATCACCCTTATCTTGTCTTGCAACATAACATAAAGACAAAGAACTTTACAAAGTTTAATTTGCAACTAATTGAGAAAATAAGTGGGGAAAGCAGAGAAGAGAGAAGAATGAGGCAGAGCAGATTCAGAGAATATCATTTAAAACTGACAAGCAGAGTAGTCAAAAATAGGTAAAGAAAAAAGAGACTCTGGACATTATATAAAGGCATCAGTATGAGGTAACAACTTGGTCATGAATCCAAGCCTTCTTAAATAATAAAAGAAACACAAAACAAAATACAATGTTAAGAAAAAAGAGAGGAAAAAGAGATCACACAGTTCAAGTAACCTTGTAATGAAACAATATTATGATACAGTAAAATAATTGATTGAGCTGAAATGAAACATATTATAACCAATAAATGCAAATAAGCTTAACTCAGGTGTTAAAAGAAAATATTTTCACATTGGCTCACAAAGCAAAACCAACCTCTCTGCAGTACACTGGAGACACAACTAAAACAAGGAGGTGAAGAAAGCTGAAAAATAAAGAAATGAACAAAGGCAAATGAAAGGAAAATGAAAGCAGGACTGTGATTGTGTATCTGATAAGGTAGAATTCAGAACTAAAAGAGAAAAGACAAAGAAGAAAACGTTATAAAGGTAATGGCCACAATTCACAGAAAAGATAAGACAGAAACTTTCTGCATATCAGCCACCTTCCTAAAGCAGAAACTTCAGGAAATGCAAGGAGACAGAAGCAAACAAACATTAGGAGACTTTGGCACACCATACTCAGACTGAGAAAAGTAAAATGAATAAAAACAAGTAAGGATAAAGAGGACACAAGCAACATAATAAATAAGATGGACATATTTGTGCCCTGATAATAGAGAATAGATCTTATTTCCTAATGTATATTGGATATTTATGAAAATTCACCAATTCTCCACATATTGGGTCACAAAAAATTCAATAAATTACACAGAATAGTATACAAAATATTCTCTCATTATTATGCAAAAATCTCAGTTCAAAAGAGGACATACAAACCTTTATCACAGACATTATAAAACATAATGGTTAATGGGCTTCCCTGGTGGCACAGTGGTTGAGAGTCTGCCTGCCGATGCAGGGGACATGAGTTCGTGCCCTGGTCCAGGAAGATTCCACATGCCACAGCGCAGCTGGGTCCGTGAGCCATGGCCACTGAGCCTGAGCGTCTGGAGCCTGTGCTCTGCAATGGGAGAGGCCACAACAGTGAGAGGCCCGTGTACCGCAAAAAAAAAAAAAAAAAAAAAAATAATAATAATGGTTAAAAACATTATGTATTGGAATCTATATATCTTTATACAGTTAAAGCTGTGATTGGAGGAAATTTTATAGTCTTAAGTATACATATTAATAAAAATGAACAATGAAAATATGAATTAAATATCTAATCCCCAAATTTGGAAAACAGAATAATTCAGTTAATAAGGAGAGCAAAATAGAGGTAATAAGAATAAAAGCAAAATATAATGAAGTAGAAAAGAGAAAAATAGTCTTATCATTAGGTCAATATCTGGTAACAAAAACAAAAATAAACTATCATTCTTAATCTAATAAATAAAAAGTTAAGATTGTTTATGGGACAAGGGTGGGAGAAAACACAAATACACAAGATAAAAAATGACAAAGAAAACCATTGAAAGGCAGGAGATTTAAATAATGCAAAAGTGGATAATTCTCTAGAAAAACATACTTTGCCAAAACTGACTCCAGTAAAAAAAACCCAAAAAAAAAAAAAAAAAAAAAAAAGAAAAAGAAAAAGGAAAAGACCAATTTTTATAGAAGAAATGGAAAAAGTTACCAGAGTTACTTTCTACTCCCCACAACTCACAAAACAGCAGGTCAAGATGATTTTACAGGGGAATTCTATGGAAACTTCAAAGTCCAGTGCTATTTTTACAAAATCATGAAAAAAGAAGGAAATCATCCAAATCCTTCTGACAAAAAGAATGTAACATTATAAACAAAACTTGATTTAAAAATTCCTCTCCTCAAATCTATAGACAACTCTCACTTATAAATACTGATGCAACAGTCCAAAATAAATATGAACACAGCAGTCAACAGTACATTAAGAAAATAATATATGGGGACAAAATAGAATTTATACCAGAAATGCAAGGTAGATTAATATTACGAAGTCCACTAATATATTTCACCCTATTATTAGCTCAATGGAGAAAAGTCATATGTTCATATTCATATATGCTGGAAATGCATTTACAAAATTTAATTCACTTTCTCAATAAAAACATAATAAAAGTAATCAAGGAATACTTTTTCTTAACATGATAAAAGATATATACTCCATCCAAAAGATGACATCTAAAATGGGAAACACTGAAATCTTCTTTCTGAGGTCTGGCCCCAAAAAAGGTGGCCAGTTCATTATCAATTACTACAGAACTGGAGCTTTTAGATCACATATTCTGATAAAAGTACAAAAGCAGAATCACAAAAATTAGAAAGGATGAGTTAAAAATGCCTTTATTTGTAGATGTTATGACATGGTTGTATATATAGAAAACTCATGACAGTTTATTGAAATACAATATAAATCATTTAAAATTAGTAGAGTTGCAGAATATTTAATTATATAAAAAGCACTAGTCTTATTTATTTATTTAACTTTTGGCCACATCATGCAGCTTGTTATCTCTCCAAAGATAACATAGCATATGAAAAGAGGCTCAACATTAGTAATCATCAGTAAAATGCAAATTAAAAGCACAATGAGATGTCACTTCACCCCATTAGGAAGGCTACTCTGAAAAACAAACAAAAAATAACAAGTATTGGTAGGAATGTGGAGCAGTTGGAACTCTTGGGCACTGTTGGTAGAATTTTAAAATAGTGCAACTGTTATAGAAAACAGTATGACAGTTCTTCAAAACAATAACAACAACAAAACTAGAGTTTCATATGATCTAACAATCAAATGTCTGGGTATATATCTAAAACAATTGAAAGAAGAGTCTTAAAGAGACATTTGCATACACATGTTCATAGCAGAACTATTCACAATAGCCAGGAGGTGGAAGCAACTCAAATGTCTATCAATGAATGAATGGATAAACAAAATGTGATATATACATACAATGGAATACTATGTAGTCTTAAAAAGGAAGGAAATCCTATCACCTGCTACAACATGGATGGACTCTGAGGACATTTTACTAAGTGAAATGAGTCAATCACAAAAGAGCAAATACTGTATGATTCCACTTAGGTGAGGTATCACAAGTAGTTAACTTCATGCATGTAGAAAGTAGAATGGTGGTTAACAGGGCCTAAGGGAAGGGGCAGAGGATAATTGTTGTTTAACAAGTATAGAATTTCAATTCTTCAAGACGAAAAGGTTCTAGAGATTAGTTTCACAACAGTGTGAATATATTGAACATTAGTGAACTATGCACTTAAAAGAATTAAGGTGGAAAATTTTATGATGGTTTTACCATAATAAAAAAGTAAAAATTTTTATATATAAACATAATAACAAATTAAAAGAGTTAACAGAAGAACAAAAAAAAAATGATAAAATACTAAGAGTAAACTTAATTAGAAATGTTTAAAATCTATATGAAGGAAACACTTAAAAAGTCATGGAGGATGCAAAAGTAGTTTTGAACAAATAATTATCCAATGTTCTTCCATAGGGCAATTCGGCTTCACAAAGATGATGCTTCTCCCCAAGTTATAAATGAAAGTGATCCTAACAAAAATAGCTACACTTTTTTTTTCTGACACAAGATAAGTTGATTCTGCATTTAATATGAAAAAATAAGTGAGAAATAATAGCCAAGAAATAGGCCAATAATGATCAATGACTGAGGGTCAACACTACAGATATTAAAATGTCCCATAAAGACTTTAAAATAAAGATAGTATGGCCCATGAATGGATATACTGAGCAATGAAACAACAGAGAAAGTCCAGAATTAGACCCTGGAAATTTGGTAAATGGTAAAATAGTATATCAAATCACTGTAGAAAAATGACCTATTAATAAACAATGCTGAGACAACTAGATAGCTATTCTGTAAAAGATAAAATTGGCAAACCTTCCACTGTTCATCAACCTAAATTCCAATGAATCAGAGATTAAATTTTTTTTTTTAATCTAAGTATTAGGAAACATGGGTTAATTCCTTTATAAACTGGGAATAGAGGAAGCCTTCCTGAATGTGACTAAAAATTTAGTTAAAGGACCTACAAACAATGACATTCCATAGAAATAAACATACTCTGGGCCCAAATATTGGTTTCTGGATATTATTCTCACTCAAGGGAATATGCACTCCTGAAGAAATGGCTGATTCCAGGCCTAGGTCACGGAAAGTACAAAATGGACATTTTGTTTTGGGAGGAAAAAAGAAAAACAAAGAGGCACTCAAAAGGGGCCAGGTCCAAAAGCACAGAAGTCATCTTTAAGCTTCCTCCCATCTACTCCCCACCCTAGGCCAAATTTGGGAAAATCTAAGCAGAAAAATAATAATGACTCCAATTAGCCGTAAAATGTTGTAAAATAATAGGTAAATAAAAATGCACTAGTCCATAGTGATTCTCTCTGTTCTGTCCAACATCCCTCTTTCTCCACACAAAAGCAAGAAAGATTGATTTAAAATGTCACTTTTATCCCTAAAACTCTTCAATGATTCCCCTTTACTCTTAAAATTGAAAATCCTTATTATGATTTCTAAGGCCATGTACTGAAGCTGAATCCGGCTTCTGTACCCCGACACTAAATTAATTTTCAGAGACAGAATTTTGGGCGAAGTAGAAAAGAATAGAATAGCTTTATTGCTTTGCCAGGCAAAGGGGGCCACAGCAGGCTAATGCCCTCAAAACTGTGTGTCCCAACCTGCAGCGGGTAGTGAGGAGTTTTATAATAATGGTTTAAAAGGGCGAGATCAGTTTGTGGACATTCTCCTGATCGGTTGGTGGTGAGGTAAGTGGGAGTCAGCATCATCAACCTTTTGGTTCTAATCTGTCTGGGGTCTAGTGCTTGTGGAGAGTCTACTGTTAATTTCTCCCACCTGGTGGGGATTTCAGTATCTGCAAAACAGCTCAAAGACATTGTTATATGTATGCATTGATGGGGAACCAGGACCTCGCCCTAAGGCTGCACTATTGTTTCTCTTGACTGTTCTTCCTTGTTTCCGCATCCCCTCCCTTCCCTAATTAGCAACTGTTTGAACCTGCCCATTGAAGCTCAGGGGAGGTCCTGGAGGCTGAAAGAAACCTATTTCCTGTAATCAAGAAATGGGGGACACAGAAAGGCTTTTGTGCCCAGGATCCCCCGAGGGTCCTGCTCAGTATCAGCCCGAGCTGAGTCTTGTTTAACTACAACTTGATCTCATATTTTCTCTCCATTGCTCAGTGCATTCTAGCCCCACTGGCTTCTTTTCTCTTTGCCAAACACTCCAAGCCCCTGCGCAACTTGGGAATTCTGTGCCTTATTTATTTCCTCTTCAATTTTTAACAGTCTTTAATTATCTTATTTTCTTCTTTGTTTATTTATATCTTACCTGTCTTTCCCAAGAGAATATAAATTCCAAAAGGTCAGGAAAGTCTGTCTTTTCCACTGTCAGATTCCAGTTCCCAGTATAGTGAGTGGGAGATAATTGGCTCTCAATGAATATTTCTGAATAATAAATGGAGGATGAATGAATAATAAACAGATAAATGAAATAATTCTTCTGACTTCCAGTTCTAGTCTCTTTCCATGACAAGTTTTTATTTTTCCTTCTTTCTGTGTAGTTTGTCTCTATATGTATATAGACCATACTGCATACATTATGTAGCCTATATGCTTACACAGTAAATCCTTCCATGTAGCTATCAATGAAATGAGTGTGTATTGTTATTGTTTTTCCATTTAGAAGGCTAACACTGGAAAGGTCCTTAGAAATCCCATCAAATCCTCTTGCTTTACAGATAAGGAAACAAGGCCTGTCGTGTATAAGTTGCTCAAGGTCACACAGCTAACAACTTTTATACTTGAAATTACATCCCAGATCTACACACTTTCTAGTTCAGTGGCCTTTTAAGTACCTTTCCCTTTTCTATAGTATTGGTTTGTTCCTCAACCCTTAGCTCCCTACCTCCTACCAACATACAACTGGGAATAGAAGGAAATGGTATGAGTGGAAAATGAGGTCCTCATGGTGTCTTAGAATCATCGGTGCCCCAGGAGAGAAAGTTTCACTGAGCTAGTAAGCATCACCGTGCTCCTTAGCAGCATTTTTTAAATCACTAATGTGCCCTCCTAATGAGATTGGCCTCAAATGACATTGTGTCTTAGGAGGCTGTATGCCAAGACATCCCAAGTGTGTGCATTTATGCTGTCTACTGTTCCCTAAGAACCACTTTGCCAACTGTGGGGATGGAAAAATTATTCCCGGAATTCCATGGCAACTATTTCCGAATTTCCCATGTTTGTTCAAATGATAAATGTAAAACCATCATCTATTTTTAAACTCTTTGGGCTTTATTGACTCAAAAGAACAGGAAAGTCCTGTCAGGACAACTCTGTTTTATGAAAAATTAAGGGTGGGGACTTTGCATTTCTTTAAATAGTCTAAAAGTGTAAGGTTGTTTTTCTTACACAAGAACTGTGCAGTTAATTGAAATTGAATGGCCTTGCTTTCCTTCGTAAATGAAGCTCATTCCTAAGATTGAGATGCTAAATCTTAATCATGGGAAGTCCCTGAGGCAGGGATGTGTGTTGAAGTATAAGTAACGGTTTAGCAAAAAACATACTATCCCAATGATCATGGGGTCTATAAAGGGAACAGGGCTCTCTTCTGGAAGGAGGTTTACTTTGGTATTCATAAAGGCCCCATAGTTCCATTCTGACATCCACTTCTCCTCTAACTATGCTTAGCGTTCATTTATCCAAACTGTTGTGTAGTTTCTGTTATCCATATGGCATAGTACTGTTGGTTATAAAGGACACAAAAAAATGGGTAAAACTCTCTCCCTCCTATGAAGAAGCAATTTAATAAAAGTTTAACCACCCTAAGTTATGCACACTATTTACCTTTATTTAAGCCACATGGGTGTGGGAAACTAATTGAAGTAAATTCAGAGGATCAGAGTTTGAAAGAAGTTCAGGAGTTATCTTGTCCACTGCTACTGAATGTGAGGTCCCTGGGCCAGCAGAAGCAGCATTACCTGGAAACTTATAAGAAAATGTACAATTCTTGGCTTCACCCTATATCCACTCAATCAGAATCTGTGTAATATGATCCCCAGGCAATTCCTGTAAACATTAAATGTGAAAAGTGTTGATCAACCCACTGATATCTTGGATTCGTTCTATATTTACAGATATAGGGGATTGTAATTCTGTGATAAATATATATTCAAACTGATAATCTCCTCCTATCTCTCACTCAATACCACATAGCTTTTTTCAACTTCAGCTACCCTTAGGTGAGCACAGCCTTACCTAGATTCCAGAACAAAGAGTGAATCATTTGGAGCAATTCCTGGGTACTTGAACATTTAGAAAGAATTTGGGGGGGTGGAGAGAAGAAAAAAAGGAGGGAGGGAAAAAAGAAAGAAATCTATCATAATTGCCTACAATTTCATAAATTTTGTTCAACATAGACCAAGTATAATCTCTCCCATATCAAGAGATACATATCTTTCTAAAAAAAATGTGAGTCATGGTATGGCAGATTGTATTATTGTCCTCAATTACTCCTTTCCCCCATTCCTCTAGTAGGCTTATTGGAGGGTAGGGGAGTGGGGGGGGGGGCGTGGAATGGCCAGGAATTTACCTTCCCGGACATCAGGCTTGGTCAAAGGATCTGGTTTAAGATCAGGCTGGGCCAAGGAAATGTGTTTTGAGCTGTCATCACAGAGTTTTGGCCGGCCTTCTTGTTCTTTTCCTCTGCCTTGAGTAGAGAGGGACTTTTCTCTTACTCCAGATTCTAGGATAAAGAAGACACAGGGAGGAGAAGCACAACAGTCACCAATATGTAATGTGAGTGAGGAATAAGACTTTGTTGTTGTAAGCCACTGAAATCTGTGGGTTGTTTAACTTGAGAAAAGCTGAATAATGCACAGGGTCATCTGTGTCTTCTAGCATCAAGGGCCATTCTAACTATATTTACTTGAGAAGAAATGTTAAATGTAAAACAGTCTCTGTACAGGGAATTCCCTGGTGGCCCAGTTGTTAGGACTCTGCCCTCCTATTGCAGGGGCCATGAGTTCATCCCTGGTCGGGGAACTGAGACCCCACAAGCCACATGGCCAATAAATAAATAAATAAATAAATAAATAAAAATTAAGCAGTCTCTGTACTATCAACATTTATCATGTAGATAAACTATGAGGAAAACAAAATACAAATAATCTTATTTTGAGAGCCCATAGAAACTAATGAATCCTGGCCACCCTCCTGGCCGCTGCCTCGGGCTACTTTGTCAGAATCGATGTGTCAGCATTGATGCACATGCCCAGGAGTGCTTCTCTGAGCAGGTCACCTCGGGCAGCAAGATGGGCCTCATCTTTGAGGTGGCTGAGGCTGGCTGCCTGGACATTGACGTGGAGATTACAGGGCCTGATAATAAAGGAATTTATAAAGGAGACCAGGAGTCCAGTGGGAAATACACATTTGCTGCTCACATGGATGGAGCAGCAGCATATAAGTTTTGCTTTAGCAATAGAATGTCCAACATAACTCCAAAGATAGTGGAGTTCACCATTGATATTGGGGAGGCTCCAAAAGGACATGGAAACAGAAGCTCACCAGAACAAGCTAGAAGAAATGATTAATGAGCTCACAGTGGTGATGACAGCTGGAAAGCATGAACAGGAATACGTGGAAGTTTGGGAGAGATACACAGAGAAATCAATGACAGCACAAACAGCAGACTGGTCCTTTGGTCCTTCTTTGAAGCTCTTGTTCTAGATGCCATGACATTGGGATGGATCTACTACCTGAAGAGATTTTTTGTAGTCCGGAAAGTTGTTTAAAAAACCTTATTCTGATGATCCCAAACTCATAATTCCCTGTTTACCAAACATCTTGGTTATAGTAATGTCAAAAAAACAAAAAAGAAAGAAAGAAAAAGAAACTAACGAAGGCACATTGCATCTACCTAATTTTGGACATCAAGGAGACTCACTTGAAATTCAGAATGCAGATGTCTGCATGCCTGCAATGCACCAAATGTCTGAAAAATTGTTGATTTTAGGGGCTATTAAATAAATGTATCAGTTATTTTAGTGCTATTTATGCCTCCCAGAATTATTATGGTTTTATCTTTAACACATTTCTTCTAAATTAAATATGTCACGATTACCCTGGAAATAAAGTTAACATTTTTCATTCACTTGGTGTAGGAACATAATCAGAATATTAACATAAAATGACACATTTTTTAAAAAGTTGAATAAATCATTTGTAATTCCTTTAATAAAACTTAAATGAGAAGCATCTGCTTTTATAGTATGTTTGAATTTCTAAAGTTAACCTTATAAACAAACTGATGCTTAATAAGATTTCCTCCCTATTCCAAGACCAATTTCCGGTGTTGATACAGAAAATGGCTCATATTTTTATATACCTTGACTGAATTAACATGGTTAAACATAAATAATATTTGATTTCTCTCAGTAACACTTCATAGTGTAGGAGACTATTTATTAGCTCTCTTATCCAGAGGAGAGCTCAGAGATTCAGCATGTACAAAGGTGTAACCACAACCAAACAGCTAATGGAGGAGTTTAGACAGAACAATAATTCATTCTGGCAGCCTTTCCACACACAAGAGATTTGCCAAAGCTACCTACCAATTTATTTCACGTGTTGAAACAAATTTGTAAGATTTAAGAAGTTTTGTACCACTTGGAATTTGTTGCTTTGTTTTTCATTTTTGTCTACTCTTTCCCTCTCTCCCTATCCCTGTATTTTATAACTCACAACTATCTAAAGTCTTGGGTATATTAAACAGTCTAATAAAATAAGCCCCTTGAACAATGTAATTAACCAGTAACAGAAAAGTTCCTTGACACAGCCTCTGTCTTAGCTGTACTGTTCTCTCAGGTCTTGTCTTGATTACCAGAATCCTTCCTCACCAGAAGAAATTACAAAGACATGCTTACACATCTGGAATCTATTGACTGAGGATCATCTCACAACCTAACAAAGCCTTATTTGCACACCCTGGCAGTTTTCATTTTTCACATGCACATACCCTGCTTCAATACAAAGAGTCCTGAGTTTAACACTTTTCAGTTATAGAAAAAATGGAATGAATAAGTAAATGAATGAATGAATCAGTGGAATGAATAAATAGAATTATTGTGTGCTTGGGCTTGGTGCAATCTCAAAGTGGACTCTATTTGAGTCTTCTGTTATGTGTCTACAGTGTTGCTTTCAACCTTGCATTCTCTATTAGCCTCTATTAAAGACAAGATATTCTGCCCAATTAAGACTTCTGTTAATTCAGTGGTTGCTGGATTATTTAAAGTTCTAACTCCTACAAACTAAAGGTCCTTGACTGCAGTTAGGCACAAGCTTTAATCTTGCTTTTGCCTTCTTCCAAGTTGGGGATAGGGTGATAATGATATAACATTTTCAGGTGGTAGAAGTAAGTTCTCCTTTCATAAACATCCAAAGTGATTTCGTAGCCATAGAGTGTTTGCCCTTTATACCAGATGTTTCACAACAAAGAAACTGAAGCCCAGGAAGTAATTGCCTCTAAGATTAATAACTAGCATACAGATATCCTGATACCTCATCTACTCTACTTAGTTCCATCCTAATTTGGTTAAAAACATAGTCTTGGTTTTAACTGAACTACTGTACATGTTGTTCTGAATGCCTACTATGCACAAAACATGTTGTTAGATATTATGGGTGGTTCAGGGATATACAACACTGATTCCTTCCTTGAAGAAGCTTATCAGCAAGTTAGGGAGGCTGTACCAGACATGGAAAGTAAAGTGTTAGTGGAAGTCATAATAGCTGAGAAAGAATTAGTATACAGATAATGTGAGCTGCAGGTATTCAGAGAGGTAAGACTCATGAACGCTGGCATGGTCATAGTAAATTTCAAAGAAAAAGTGCTTTCTCCCTAATAAGAAAGCAAACAACCAGTTGTTGTTTTTTTTAGTGGGTAAAAGATATGAATAGACACCTCACCAAAAATATACAATGGCAAATAAGCAAATGAAAAACTGCTCAACATCATATGTCATTAGGGAAATGCAAATAAATATAATAATAAGATATTACTACACACCTCTTAGAAAAGTCAAATTGAAAACAGTGAAATTACCAAATTCTGGTGAGGATATGGAGCAACAGGAACTCTCATTCATTTCTGGGGAGAATGAAAGATGGTGCAACCACTTTGGAAGACAGTTTGGCAGTTTTTCACAAAACTAAACATGGTCTTACCATATGATCAAACATACGTGCTTCTTGGTATACACAAAGGAGTTGAAAACTTATGTATATCCACATATGTTTATAGCAACTTTATTCATAATTGATAAAACTTGAAGTGATCAAGATGTCTTTCAATAGATGAGTAGATAAGCAGACTGTGATACAATGAAATATTATTCAGTGCTAAAAAAGAGTGGGCTATCAAGCCATGAAAAGACATGAAGGAACTTCAAATATATATTTCTAAGTGAAATAAGCCTATCTGAAAAGGCTACATACTGTATGATTCCAACTCTATGACATTCTGGAAAAGGCAAAACTGTGGAAGCAGTAAAAAAAATCAGTGGCTGCAAGGAATACTGGAGGAGGGGGGGAGAGTCAGATAAGTGGAACACAGGGGACTTTTAGGCACTGAAACTATTCTCTGTGATACAGTAATGATGCACACATACATTTGTTAAGATCTACAGAATGTTCAGCACAGAATGAACACTGTTGTAAACTGTAGACTTCAGTTAATAATAATGTATCAATACTGGTTCATCAGTTGAAACAAATGTACCACACAATAAAGACATAAATAATAGGGGAAATGGTGTTCAAGGGGGGATGGGAGAGGGGTTACGTGGGAGCTCTCTGTACTTTCTGATCAATTTTTCTGAAAAGCTAAACTTCTCTAAAAAATTGTCTTGTAATTATTTTTAAAAAGTGGACTTGGCCTAGTTAAGCTTCATATAAGCCAGAGGGGTTAGATAGGGAGGTTCAGGCAAGGGACACAGCAGAGCACAAAACCTAAAGGGAAAAGGGTGCACAGTGGGTCAGAGAGCAATAAACATCACCAGACAGGTCTGCGATTTCCTGTCCCTGCAGCTCTGAGTCTAAAGCCTCAAATTTGGCATAAACATAGCTGCATTTGAATCCCAGTTCTGTTGCTTAAGGGCTGTATGAGCTTCATTAAAGCCCTAAATCTTTCTGAACTTCTATTTCTTCACCTACAACATGGGGAAAATAACATATTCAGAATTGCAGAAAGGCTCAAATAAATTAATGTACATGAATTTCTCTGTGAATTCTGAAGCGCTCTAGAAATATTAGCTGTTATTATCAAAGAAAAGAAGCCTTCTCACTTCTTTTATTGCTTTTATGGTGACCCTCGCTTGGCAACTGGCTGCCATATGACAGCACAGATATGTCTTGTTGGAATGGAGTCACCTAAGTCTACCCCTCTGTCATCTTTCTTACAATGAAGTTTCTCCTAAACACTGCTTATTTGAATATTTGGCCAGTCTCTTGCTGAGACTGGCCAAATAGAGACACCAAGTTTCAGATAGAATCTGACATTCCAAGAGCAGCTTCAGTGGTATGAAGTCCCGGAAATCTGAGATGGCTGTGAATAGTGTCTGGAGAAGATCAGGTCTGGGATAACAGTCTTTGAACTTGATGATTTTCTTCTGTTTACTTCACAGTTCCTTCTCCATGACACTGTACCCTCTATCCCAATCTCCCCTCCAGTAGTGATTTGGTGATATGATATGTTCTGCTCAAAATCTCTATTAAAGATAAAATTAAGTTAAAAAGCAGCTAGAGACAGCTATGGGGACTGTTTTTACAAGTGATGTGCTCTTGTGGTTGAAGAGCATTACGTCAGGCAGAAGAGCTCCAAATAGCCCACACTTTATTTTAAAAAGTAGCATGCCCATTACATGAAAAATTAGATGGTGTGTAATCATTACAAATGGGGAATAAAGTTGTAGAGCTTCTTTTTAAAGATCTCATTTAATCTACACAAACCTTTGGTGAAGTGTGCTTCATACAAAATTTTACAGAGAATGAAACAAGCTCAGTATTTTAAGTGGCACCCCCCAAGCTCAGACTCATTTCTGAAAGGGGCAAAACTCCATTCTATTGTACCACTGACTCTAAGCCCGATGGCATGTCTGCTGTAGCCATTCACTGTTACTTCTCTCCCAAATGATAGACACTGATGTTACAGTCGTGACAGTCACTTAAGAATAAAATCCCAGCCATTACATTGTTTAGGGAAGCCCTAAATAATGCAATTTTACATATTATAAAATTAAATTGAATTAAGAAAAAAGACCACAGTGGGGGAATATAGGAGTGAGACACTCGATTTTCCCGGGAGTTGGGGAGAGGCCAAAGAAGACTTCATAGAGGAAGTGACCTTTGAAGTGAATGCTTTATTGTTTGTCATTTTTCATGTGTTTGTGTGTAATTTAACTTAGTCCAAAAAGCTGAGTGAATGAATCCTTAAACTGTGCTCCTCATGAATTTTTTTGTCTCCAAACCCAGATCGTGGTATTAGCTGCACAACACACCCAAATGAGAGACCACACAAGAACGGACAGGCATGGGGAAGATAGGGAGACGGTGAATTGCCTTGGTGGTAATCAATAGTGTGGCCATTGGAAATTTTACCTCTCTGATCATTAGTTGAAACTGAGGAAGACTTGGTGATTTCAAAATAATTTTCCATATCAGGGTTCTACACAGAATTGCCAATTGCCTATTACCCACATTGTGGGTATATTTCTTGAGCTGTCATTTTAAAGAGTCCCTCTTAAGCTAGCAAACAGCTATACTTCACAATTAGAATATAAACCTAGGTTGTGGAATTTACTAATTGTTCCTCACTGTTGTGGTCATTTAACCATAAAATATTCACAACCTAAGTCTTGTAACCCTTGGCCTTTCTTTCTCATGGGAAGGGGAGAGAATTGCTCAGAAAGATGACCTTCCCACTTGGGTCAACAAGAGCTGCAACTGGTTCTAAGGAGAGTGTCTTATTGCTGTCAAATTGACCGAAGTTGTCACAGGAGAAGCCTGCTGTCACTGTATCTTGCTCAGACCAGCCCCTTAGCTTGCTGAGTCAAGCTGTGCTGACTCCTAGTGATAGAATTTTAATGTGAGAGATGACAGAGGCCTTGGAGTTAATGTGTGTATGGAGGTGACAGTTTTGAATGTCAGCCAAAGCACAAAGGCCTGTCTGAAATTAATTTTGGGGGAGTGGCAGAAAGTCATAGGAAGGTAGAGAGACATAGTATGATGGAGAATTGAGATTGGTTGAGTCAAATCTACTGCCATCTGCGACAATGAAAGCATCATTGTGCACACAGAATATTTGAGCCTGGGAGGAATTCACCTCATCAGATAATTCTGCTGGTTTAATTTTTGATCAAAGTAGTATGTAACTTGCCACTTTTAGATCTCTATGATCCTGTTTCCCTTTGTGAAAATGGAGTTGCAAAAAGTGGACATGGATCTCCTGATGATATGATCTAGAATTTAATCATTTAAGGGGGAAATAACAATTTTCTGGTAATAAACGAGCCAAGCGATTTTATGCATCTTAATCTTCCTTTTACATTGTAACTTGTTAAGAACTCTCAAAATGTCCCCATTATCTAGAGTACAAAATTCAAATCTTTAATCTATCTGTGACAGGCAGAATAATGCCCTCTTAAAGATGTCCACATCCTAATGCTCAGAAACTGTGAATATGTTACATTACATGGCAAAGAGGAATTAAGGTAGCAGGTGGAATTAAGGTTGTTAATATCAGCTGACTTTATGAAAGAGAGGCTCTCCTGGATTATCTGGGTGGGCCCAATGTAATCACAAGTGTCCTTAAAAGTGGAAAGAGAGGTAGAAGAAAAGTCAGAGTCAGTTAATGTGAGAAAGACTCAACTGGCCATTGCAGGCTTTGAAGGTAGAAGGGGCTATGAGTCAAGGAATGTGGGCAGCGTCTAGAAGCTTAAGGCAAAGAAGCAGATTCTTCTTTGCTACTTCCAGAAGGAATACAACCTTGCCAATACCTTGATTTTAGCCCACTCGTATAAATTTATGTTGCTTTGTTATTTTAAGCTATTATGTTTGTGATAATTTGTTAGAGCAACAATAAGAAACTAATACACTTACCTTCAAGGTCTTTCTCAATGTTACCCAGCTTTGTCCTCACTTACCCTAGATGAACCCTCCTTCTGAACTCTGAACATTGGCCTCTAAACATGCTTTGTACATTACACACTTTGTCATTCCATTTCCTGTGTCTGGAGTCAAACATGTTCTCCTCTGGGGTTGATGAGGACTAAACACACCGCACTGAGGGGCTAGCTAGTGCCAGGACAGAGGGATGGGTCCTGGGGCTGGTTATAGTGAGGTATGCTACTTAAAGTGGGTTGAGAGAGGATCATTTGTGTCAGGGTCCTTGAGAAAGGGCAGAAGCCAAAGAGGAAAAATCAATTTCAAGGCCAAGTCCAAAGACCAGTCCTAGACTTACAAATATGAGACAAGACTGAGATTCTGAGGCCAGATGGCAATAGAAAAAAAGGCAAGGAATAAATGAGCTGTTCTGGAATATCAGGGTCAACAGCTTTTGAGGGGCCTATGGATCACTCTTGCGGTGGTCAGTGTGTGGGGTTACTTTGTGTTGACTTAAAGGTACTGTTTATGTGCAAATATGAGTGTCCTCCAGGACCTTCCATAACCCCAGTTCTACCCATCCTTCAAAGCCTAGCTCATGTCCAACCTTCTCCACAATGCTTTTCCTGAATATTCCAGCTGCAGTTATCTCCTCTTCTTTAGAAGTCTTTGCTTTTACTCTTTATATTCCCCCCCATTTGGTAGTTGCTATTCACAGCCTCATATTTTTAATTACACAAAGCTATTGTATGCATAACTGTAAAAATTCACACAATATAGTAAGCAGACATTTCAGAACCTTACCACCCAAAAACAATTACTGTTACATCTTGGTATTTATCTTCCTAGACTGATATTCATTACTCCCTGCAATATTTCTTATGCACACATGCATATACACAAAAATACATTTCATATATATTCTCCAAAATGAAACTTATTGCAGGAAATTCTACATCATATAAATTATTTTTATCAAGTTTATTACATATTAAATTACACATAAATTATTTTACATTCACATTACCTGTAGTGTTATTCTGACATATAAACTTTTCACCTGTATATATTTTTTCAACACAGTCAAATATAAGTACTCTGAGGTAAGAAAGAAGAAATTTACATATTATTTTCTGTCCCCACTGATGCCTAGCATAGTACATTGAACATTTTAGAGGCTAAATAAATATATATTGATTAATTGATTAAAAAGTTGTGACCTGAGGGGCTTCCCTGGTGGCGCAGTGGTTGAGTCCGCCTGCCGATGCAGGGGACACGGGTTCGTTCCCTGGTCCGGGAAGATCCCACATGCCGCGTAGTGGCTGGGCCGCCATGCCATGGCCGCTGAGCCTGCATGTCCGGAGCCTGTGCTCCGCAACGGGAGAGGCCACAACAGTGGGAGGCCTGCGTACTGCAAAAGAAAAAAAAAAAGAAAAAAAAAAAGTTGTGACCTGAAAACCCTGGAAAATCTTCCTACCTGGAGATGGTTAGTATTTGTTATTGATATGTTTTCAAATTTTTACCAAGGAATTTCAATAATTACTTTTGCACAGAAAATTTTTAAAATGTTGCACCACACTGCTATTTTCATGGTGGTCAGGTTATTATAAATCTAGAGATTTGTCAATTAGCATCAGAATTACTTGTTAAAATGGGAAAGAAGATAAACAGAGATAGAATTCTTGTTAACTCATTAATATTCCCTATAATGAAAAATGTTGCAAGGAAGAAATAGCCACGGTAATACGTGTAATCAATCTAGCTGGGGAAAAGTGATGCAATTTGTTATCTTTATAGAGTTGCTCTGTTCGCTAGTCAGCTAGTTGGCATATTTATCAAATGCCTGGTTGGTGCATAGCAGTGTACTGTTTCTCTGGACTTCATGTTACTTGTGTTTCATTCATTCATTCACTCATTCACTGTTCATTTTTTAACATGCATTTTTGGCAAACCTATTATGTACTAGTCACTGTGATAGGTGCTAGAATAATAAAACTGAGCAAGACAGTTTTATCCTCAAGACACACCCAGTGGAGAGAAAAACAGACAAGCATAAATTGATTTTGATGCACAAGTGGGAAGACTACCTCTACCCTCAAATAGTTTAAAGTTAAAAAGAAAGAGTATACTACAAAATAGTGTAGTCTTTTTCTCGGATTGCAATGCTAGAACCGAGAATGGCTGGTTTTGGCAGAAGCAGAATCCTAATATAGACTCAGTCATTGGCAAGACTGACAACTAAGGTGCAGGCTTTGCCCATGATTCAGAAGACATCAGAGCAGGTAGAGAGGTAAGTTGCAAAGATTCACGTATAAAAGGCACTGTATTAGTTTACTAGCGCTGTCATACAAAGTACCACTGATTGGGTGGCTTAAACAATAGACATTTTTTTTCCACACAGTTCTGGATACTAGAAGTCCAAGATCAAGGTGTTGGCAGGGTTGATTTCTTCTGAAAACATCTCTCCTTGGGCTTGTAGATGGCTGTCTTCTCCATGTCTTCACGTGGTCTTCCCTCTGTGTGTGTCTGTATCCTAATCTCCTCTTCTCACAAAGGCACCCATCATATTGGATTAAGGCCTATCCATATACCTCACTTTAATTTAATTACCTCTTTCAAGACCTTAAACCAAATTCAGTCACATTCTGAGGTACTGGGGATTAAGACTTCAACATACAAATTTTGGAGAGATAACTCAGCCCATAACAGATACAAAGGGTGATACTATATCCTAAAATGAAAGCAAATCAAATCCAGACAAGGCAGCTAGTTTGGTGCCTTTATGAGCCCAGTTAAGGTGTTGCTTGGTTAAACTGCATTTCACTTTATAATTTGCTTGCATGCTACTAGATGAGTGTCTATTAGTGCAAAAGAGTGTATGATTGATTTTACCTTTTAAGGTTGCCTTAAACATTCCTTGATGTCTTTGCCCACTGAAAACAACCAAGAATTACAGGAATAGGGAAGCTTGGGAAGGGGGACGTCCCTTAAGCACAGATGGAATGTGAAGGATTATTAAACCTATTTACAACTCCAAGGAGCTTTCCTCACTGAAATTTTACAATAGTCCAATATTGGTACCCTAACAATGTAATTGAATAAATTTTTATATCAGGTAGGATATGAAATGAAGTAATAGAAATAGTATTAGATGAAGTAATAGGAAACTAAACTGAAGATAGACTAAAGAAGTATTTTTAAATTTCCCTGATGTTAAGACTCAGTGCTTAAAAATCACAGTTTCCAGCATCTTGTCTTGGATACTCTGTTTCTGGGGCTTAGGGTAAGACCCCAAAATTTGTACTCTTAAAATTGGTATCATAGGTGTTTCTTATATGTATAAAAGTTTAGCAAACAAATGGAGTCAACAATATTAGTTTGGATCCAAGCTCTTTCTCTCTGCTCTGACATCATTAGTGTGTTTATCATCAGTGTGACCATGACACTCTCAGTCACAAAATGGCTGCTGCAGTGATAGGTGTCACAGTTAAGAGCAGAATAGGAACTGTCTTTTCTGGTATGTTGCTTTGCTGAAAAGTAAGGAGGGAAGGAAGAAAGAAGGAAAGAAAGAGGGAGAGAGAGAGGGAGGGAGGGAGGAAGGGAGGGAGGGAGGGAGGAAAGAAGAAAGAAAGAAAGAAAGAAAGAAAGAAAGACAGAAAGAAAGAAAGAAAGAATAAGGAGGGAGGGAAGGAGGGAGGAAGGAAGGAAGGAAGGAAGGAAAGAAGGATGGAAGGAAAAAGAATGAAAGAAAGAGAGGGTGAGAAGGAGGGAGGAAAGAAGGAAGGAAGAAAGAAAGAAAATGAAAGCACAGAAGGAAAGAAAGGGTGGGATGGTGGGAGGAAGGAAAGGAAAAAAAAGAAGAGAAAAGAAAAGATGAGAAAGAAAAGAAAAGAAAAGAAGGAGGAAGATGAGGAGGGGGAGATGAAGGAGGTGGGGATGGAAAGAGAAAGGAATTTAGAAGTTCTCCAGTGTATCTCTCTAATTGTTTCATTACATGCTTACCTTTAAACCATGGAGAATGGAATTACCATGTTTCATTTAGATTATATAGGATTTACCTTTGAACTGATGAGTTTACTTTCTCTAAGCATATATCTTCGCAGAGGTGGATAACAAGAAACAAATAGCAAGAAAGAGTG
>NW_006785351.1:2062333-2142047 GCF_000442215.2 Lipotes vexillifer | reverse complement strand
AAGAGTGTTAGAATATTTGTTGGGCAAACAGTGGTGTCTGCTTCAAGTATGTACAGGCAAATACAATAATTTTACCAGTCAAAGTAGAATTACAATTAGTTAATTAGGGTTGTGAGGAAATAGCTAAAATTTACTGTGCTTATTGTGTGACAGACCCTGTGTTCTAAGGGGTTTATGTTGATTAAATTATTTAAGCCTCACAACTACTATGGTATAAGTGCTGTTATTATTCCCACTTTACAGATGAAGAAACTGAAGCATAGAGACATTAATTAGTTTATCTAAGATCATATAGCTCTCAAGTAGCTGATCCAGGATCTGAACCCTGGCATTCTGGGCTCCAGAACTATACTCTAAATAGTATTATATTCTATATGAACAGATAATAAAGCAGAATCCCAGTGCTTGTGTGGAAATTGGTGAAGGTGGCTTGGTGTTTGGTTGCATGGTTGACTTTGATTAAGCACCTTCTATCTGCAAAGAACTATACTAGGAACTAGGAAATTTCAAAAACAAGTAAGGAGTGATATGATTTTACTCAAGGAGTTTACAATCTAATGGAGGAAATAGATTGCAATCAATTAATTTTAATACCATATAAAGTAGAATATAGTGAAAACTACAAGGGACATGTTGGATTGAAGATAAAGGAACAGTTAATTCCTGTTAGGTGGATCAGAAAAGATTCATGGAGAAGAAAGATTTTGCAGATGTGGATGTCGGGGAGAGAGGAGGACATTCCAGACTGAGAAGAGATAAGAAATAATGGAATTGAGTGCATGTTATGTTGTATTCTGTGAATAGACTGATGTGGCTGTAATGTAGAGGACTAGGAGATATACTGGAAAGTGAGACTGTAAAGATATTAAATTTAAAGGAGATACCATGGCATACATGAAATTCACCTTCATACTTAGAGAACCATAAGATTATTTGGTAAGGTTGTTATGACGATGTTGGGAGATTTATTTTGACTCTTGATTTCTCTCTTTTGATGATACTCAAGAAAGATGTTCTCTCCCCTCCTCTACTTAAATAATTCATCTCCCACCTTTAGGGTCAATTTTAATCTTTTTTCTTCCTCATTTGGCCTTTATCAAAATCTGTCTTTCACTCCTCTTATACTACTGAGTGATGGTTTTATCTTTTCAATTAGGATGAAATCTCATAGAAGACAGATTATATTTTCAAATATTTTGGGAATCACCTACAATGCCTGACCCAGTTTTCTCTATTTAGTATCCAATCAACTCATGTGGAATAATGAGTCACAATAGAGCATTCTTTTTAGGAGCTTTCAGGAATTTAGGTATCTTTTTACAGGGAGTTTGAGAGTGTTTATTAGCCTTCACCTGGAGAGCTACTCATGGGTGAGTTCCACCTGATATAAAATGACTTATCTACCAGTTTTTACATTTTCCTCTAAAGTCAGGTACAGAGAGGGCCAGGAAGTCCTTCCAACATCTCACTGACAATCTAGGGCATCTGTCAATGCTTCCAGCATCTTCATTTCTGACTCTCTCAAGGGTTTTCTTGATCTGTTACCATTCTAACGTCTTTTGCCTTAATAACTTTCCTTTGGGGTGTCCATTCCATGAGCAGGCTTGGCTGTGCACTTCTTCCCAAGGCAGTTGCTTCTTTCTTTGCCTCCCTTGGTTGTTTTCATGTCAGGTAGCTCTAACTCCTTAATCAAGATTTCTGCAATTAACTGGTATTTTGTCATCATCCCTTTCTCTCCACAGTGTTTAAGTTAATGAAGAATCTTTTTCCCTCAGACACTTCATATTGTTATTTCTTATCCTCTGACCTTGACTTGTAGTTGTTTCTTCCAGAAAAATATAAAACAAACACAAGCAACCAAAAACTTCCCTGAGATGGGTGTTTCTGACCCACTGGTTATAGAATAGAAAAGATACTCCAGAACCTAGAGGCTCCCTCAATGGGTGTTCCTTGCTTGCTGGGCTTTACCCAACAAGGTCTTCATTGACATTCAGGAAGTAAATGGCATTGCAAATCTCTTGATAACCCCACAGAAAACTTCTGTATTTATAGTAAACATTCTTACTCATTCATTTCCTACTTGAAAAATTTTTTTCCAAATTAGCCCCAAGAGTAAGCTTAGTGAGAAGTTATTAGGACAAAAGTTTTCCAGTGTAACCCTAGAAAGCCAATTGGTAGTAATTCATAGAGGTCTTTTTATCTTCCTATGTGTTTCATGAAAGCAGGGACTACACCTCTGCTACTTACTGTTGTAGTCTTGGTATCCAACAGTGCTTGGAAACAGGTGGGTCAGGAATACAAGTTAAAACTTAACCTATTTCTCCCTATTCTTGATTTTATGACAAGCATTACTAATCTATTATAGGAGTCTTTCTACAGATTTGTTGCCTCTCAACATTGTTCCAGGAAGCTTCTGCAAATTGATTGGAGGTGCCATGCAGCAAAAGCCCATTTACCATTCTCATAGTTAGCGCTCAATAAATATTTCTCAATGATTGAAACAATATTCTCCCTTATGCATGACCCCTTCAACATCATCTCTGATAAATTACTATCTTGTTCCTACTTAAACACCTCCACATGATGAAGAACATGTTATTCCATCAGACAGGTTATCCCACTGTGATATAAATTAAACAGGAAATTCTTTATATTTTGAAAAATCTAGCCTTTCTAATTTATTAGTCCAGTTTTACTAATAAAGACCTATTGTTACAATTGTCTAATGCTTTTGTAAGGATTGGTCTCTATTCGAATACCATCCTGTAAAAGACAGCCTTATCTAGCTTTCTCGATTAGTCTTTCAATGGTGATCATAATCAGCTTTAATTAATGTGACATTTTCTTTTTAATATCTAAATTAAAACATTTAAAAAAGCTAAGTGCTGAACAATCAATGACAGGAAGACACTAGAACTCACCAAAAAAGATACCCCACATCCCAAAACAAAGAGAAGCCACAATGAGATGGTAGGATGGCTGAAATCACAATAAAATAACCCATAACTGCTAGGTGGGTGACTCACAAACTGGAAAGCACTTATACCACAGAAGTCTACCCACTGGAGTGGAGGTTCTGAGCCCCACATCAGGCTTCCAAACCTGGAGGTCCAGCAACCTGGGGGTCTGGCAATGGGAGGAGGAATTCCTAGAGAATCAGACTTTGAAGTCTAGTGGGATTTGATTACAGGACTTCGACTGGACTGGGGGAAACAGATTCCACCCTTGGAGGGCACACACAAAGTAGTGTGTACATAGGGACCAAGGGGAAGGAGCAGTGACTCCATAGGAGACTGAACCAGATCTACCTGCTAGTGTTGGAGGGTCTCCTGCATAGGCAGGGTTGGCTGTGGCTCACTGTGAGGACATGGACACTGGCAGCAGAAGTTCTGGGAAATATTCTTTGGCGTGAGAACTCCCAGAGTCCGCCATTAGCCCCACCAAAGATGAGGTAGTCTCCAGTGTTAGATTGCTTCAGGCCAAACAACCAACAGGGAGGGAACCCAACCCCAGCCATCAGCAGACAAGCAGATTAAAGTTTTACTGAGCTCTGTCCACAAGAGCAACACCCAGCTCTACCCACCAGCAGTCCCTCCCAACAGGAGACTTGCACAAGCTTCTTAGATAGCCTCATCCATAAGAGAGCAGACAGAGGAGCAAGAAGAACTACAACCCTGCAGCCTGTGGAACAAAAACCACATTCACAGAAAGATAGACAAGATGAAAAGGAGGAGGAATATGTACCAGATGAAGGAACAAGATAAAACCTCAGAAAAACAATGAAATGAAGTGGAGATAAGCAACTTTCCAGAAAAAGAATTCAGAAAAAATGATAGTGAAGATGATACAGGACCTCACAAAAAGAATGGAGGCAAATATTGAGAAGATGCAAGAAATGCTTAAGAAAAACCTAGAAGAATTAGAACAAACACTTAGAAGAATTAAAGAACAAATAAACATAGATGAACAATGCAGTAACTGAAATGAAAAACACACTAGAAGGAATCAATAGCAGAATAACTGAGGCACAAGAATGGATAAGTGACCTGGAAGACAGAATGGTGGAATTCACTGCTGTGGAACAGAATAAAGAAAAAAGAATGAAAAGAAATGAAAACAGCCTAAGAGACCTCTGAGAGAACATTAAATGCAGCAACATTCACATTATACGGTTCCCAGAAGGAGAAGAGAAAGAGAAACGACCTGAGAAAATATTTGAAGAGATTATAGTTGAAAACTTCCCTAATATGAGAAAGGAAGTAACCACCAAAGTCCAGGAATCACAGAGAGTCCCAGGCAGGATAAAACCAAGGAGAAACATGTCGAGACACATAGTAATCAAATTGACAAAAATTAAAGACAAAGAAAAATTATTGAAAGTAACAAGGGAAAAACAACAAATAATATACAAGGGAACTCCCATAAGGTTAACAGCTGATTTCTCAGCAGAAACTCTACAAGCCAGCAGGGACTGGCATGATATATTTAAAGTGATGAAAGGGAAGAAACTACAACCAAGATTACTCTACCCAGCAAGGATCTCATTTGGATTTGACAGAGAAATTGAAAGCTTTACAGACAAGCAAAAGCTAAGAGAATTCAGCACCACCAAACCAGCTCTACAACAAATGTTCAAGGAACTTCTCTAAGTGGGAAACACAAGAGAAGAAAAGGACCTACAAAAACAAAACCATAACAATTAAGAAAATGGTAATAGGAACATACATATCGATAATTACCTTAAACATGAATGGATTAAATGCTCCAATCAAAAGAAACAGGCTCGCTGAATGGATACAAAAACAAGATCCATATATATGCTGTCTACAAGAGACTCACTTCAGACCTAGGGACACATAGAGACTGAAAGTGAGGGGATAGAAAAAGATATTCCATGGAAATCAAAAGAAAGCTGGAGTAGTGATACTCATATCAGATAAAATAGACTTTAAAATAAAGAATGTTACAAGAGACAAGGAAGGACACTACATAATGATCAAGGGATTGATCTGGAAGAAGGTATAACAATTATAAATATATAAGCACGCAACATAAGAGCACTTCAATACATAATGTAACTGCTGCAGCTCTAAAAGTGGAAATCAACAGTAACACAATAATAGTGGGAGACTTTAAAATCTCACTTACACCAATGGACAGACCATCCAAACAAAAAATTAATAAGGAAACACAAGCCTTAAATGACACAGTAGACCAGATATATTTAATTGATATTTAAAGGACATTCCATCCAAAAAGAGCAGATTACCCTTTCTTCTCAAGTGCACATGGAACATTATCCAGAATAGATTACATCTTGGGTCACAAATCAAGCCTCAGTAAATTTAAGAAAATTGAAATCATATCAAGAATATTTTCTGAACACAATGCTATGAGATTAGAAATCAATTACAGGGAAAAAAACATAAAAAAACACAAACACATGGAGGTAAACAATACATTATTAAATACCAAGAGATCACTGAAGAAATCAAAGAGGAAATCAAAAAATACTTAGAGACAAATAACAATGAAAACATGACGATCCAAAATCTATGGGATGCCGCAAAAGCAGTTCTAAGAGGGAAGTTTATAGGAATACAAGCCTACCTCAAGAAATGAGAAAAATCTCAAATAAACAATTTAACCTTACACTTAAAGGAACTAGAGAAAGAAGAGCAAACAAAACCCAAGGTTAGTAGAAGGAAAGAAATCATAAAGATCAAAGCAGAAATAAATGAAATAGAAACAAAGAAAACAATAGCAAAGATCAATAAAAGTAAAAGCTTGTTCTTTGAGAAGATAAACAAAATTTATAAACCATTAGCCAGACTCATCAAGAAAAAGAGGGAGAGGACTCAAATCAATATAAGTAGAAATGAAAAAGGAGAAGTTACAACAGACACCATGGAAATACAGAGCATCCTAAGAGACTACTACAAGAAACTCTATGCCAATAAACAACCTGGAAGAAATGGACAAATTCTTAGAAAGGTATAACCTTCCAAGACTGAACCAGGAAGAAATAGAAAATATGAACAGACCAATCATAAGGAATGAAATTGAAACTGTGTTTAAAAATCTTCCAATAAACAAGAGTCCAGGACCAGATGTCTTCACAGGTGAATTCTAGCAGACATTTAAAAGAATACCTAACACTGATCCTTCTCAAACTCTTGCAAAAAACTGCAGAGGAAGGCACACTCCCAATCTCATTCTATGAGGTCACCATCATGCTGATACCAAAACCAGACAAAGATACTAGAAAAAAAGAAAATTACAGACCTATATCACTGATGAATATAGATGTTAAAATCCTCAACAAAATAATAGCAAACAGAATCCAACAACACATTAAAAGGATTATACACCATGATAAAGTGGATTTATCCCACGGGTGCAAGGATTTTTCAATATATGCAAGTCAAACAATGTGATACACCATATTAACAAACAATGATAAAAAACATATAATAACCTCAATAGACGCAGAAAAAGCTTTTGACAAAATTCAACACTGATTTATGATAAAAAACTCTCCAGAAAGTGGCATAGAGGGAGCCTACTTCAACATAATAAAGGCCATATATGACAAATCCTCAGCAAACATTATTCTCAATGGTGAAAAACTGAAAGCATTTCCACTAAGATCAGGAACAAGACATGGATGTCCACTCTTGCCACTATTATTCAACATAGTTTTGGAAGTCCTAGCCATGGCAATCAGAGAAGAAAAAGAAATAATAGGAATACAAATTGGGAAAGAAGAAGTAAAACTGTCAGTTTGCAGATGACATGATACTATAAATAGAGAATCCTAAAGATGCCACCAGAAGACTACTAGAGCTAATCAATGAATTTGGTAAGGTTGAAGGATACAAAATTAATGCACATAAATCTCTTGCATTCCTGTACACTAATGATGAAAAATCTGAAAGAGAAATTAAGGAAACACTCCCATTTACCACTGCAACAAAAGAATAAAATACCTAGGAATAAACTTACCTAGGGAGACAAAATACCTGTATCCAGAAAACTACAAGACATTGTTGAAAGAAATTAAAGATGATACAAGCAGATGGAGAGATACACCATATTCTTGGATTGGAAGAATCACTATTGTGAAAATGACTGTACTACCCAAAGCAATCTACAGATTCAGTGCAATCCCTATCAAATTACCAATGGCATTTTTTACAGAACTAGAACAAAAAATCTTCAAATTTGTATGGAGACACAAAAGATCCTGAATAGCCAAAGCAGTTTTGAGGGAAAAAAAAGGAGCTGGAGGTATCAGACTCCCTGACTTCAGACTATACTACAAAACTGCAGTAACCAAGACAATATTGTACTCGCACAAAAACAGAAATATAGATCAATGGAACAGGATAGAAAGCCCAGAGATAAACCCATACACTTATGGTCAACTAATCTATGACAAATGAGGCAAAGATATACAATGGGGAAAAGACAGTCTCTTCAAGAAGTTGTGCTGGGAAAACTGGACATCTACCTGTAAAAGAATGAAATTAGAAACTCCCTAACACCATGCACAAAAATAAACTCAAAGTGGACTAGAGACCTAAATGTAAGACTGGATTCTATAAAACTCTTAGATGAAAACATAGGAAGAACTCTCTTTGACATAAATCACAGCAAGATCTGCTGTGATACACGTCCTAGAGTAATGGAAATTAAAACAAAAATAAGCAAATGGGACCTAATGAAACTTAAAAGCTTTTGCAGGAGAAAGGAAACTACAAACAAGATGAAAAGATAACCCTCAGAATGGGAGAAAATATTTGCAAATGAATCAACGTACAAAGGATTAATCTCCAAAATGTATAAACAGCTCATGCAGTTCAGTATTAAAAAAATAAGCAAGCCATGGGCCTCCCTGGTGGCGCAGTGGTTGAGAGTCCGCCTGCCGATGCAGGGGATATGGGTTCGTGCCCTGGTCTGGGAGGATCCCACATGCCACGGAGCGGCTGGGCCCGTGAGCCATGGCCACTGAGCTTGCGCATCCGGCAACGGGAAAGGCCACGACAGTGAGAGGCCCACATATCGCAAAAAAAAAAAAAAAATAAGCAAGCCAATGAAAAAATGGGCAGAAGACCTAAATAGACATTTCTCCAAAGAAGACATACAGATGTCCAAGAAGAACATGAAAAGCTACTCAATATTACTAATTATTAGAGAAATGCAAATGAAAACTTCAATGAGGTATCACCTCACATCAGTTAGAATGGGCAACATCAGAAAATCTACAAACAATAAATCCTGGAGAGGGTGTGGAGAAAAGGAACTGTCTTGCACTGTTGGTGGGAATGTAAATTGATACAGCCACTATGGAGAACAGTATGGAGGTTCCTTAAAAAACTAAAAATAGAATTACCATATGACCCAGCAATCCCACTACTGGGCATGTACCCAGAGAAAACCATAATTCAAAAAGACACATACACACGAATGTTCATTGCAGCACTATTTACAGTAGCCAGGTCATGGAAGCAACCTAAATGCCCATCAACAGATGAATGGATAAAGAAGATGTGTTACATATATACAATGGAATATTACTCAGCCATAAAAAGAAATGAAATTGGGACAGTTGTAGAGACGTGGATGGATCTAGAGACTGTCATACAGAGTGAAGTCAGAAAGAGAAAAACAAATATGTTACATTAACGCATATATGTGGAACCTAGAAAAATTGTACAGATGAACTGGTTTGCAGGGCATAAACAGAGACACAGATGTAGAGAACAAACATATGGACACCAAGCAGGGAAGTGGTGGGGTGGGGGGGTGGTGTGATGAATTGGGAGATTGGGATTGACATATATACACTGATATGTATAAAATGGATGACTAATAAGAATCTGCTGTATAAAAAATTAAATAATATAAAATTCAAATAAAAACAAACAAACAAACAAAAAAACCAGGTGACTGCTGTCAGCAAAGATTAAGTAAAAAGATATTGGGAGACACACACACACACACACACACACACACACACACAAGACATTTTAATGGTAACCCCAAAACACACATACTATAATCATTGGAAACAACATTATGAAATAAAATACATAGACAATAATATACATAGACAAATGTCATGAGATTCTAGTGTTTAATACCCAAGATCTTTGCACTAGGCTTTGGTCAAGTACTCAGCCATAGCGTTTGGTGTAATGTCTCTGCACAGATTCTGCTCTTACCTTCTTTGGTCATCCTGGTTGTTAGTGTCACCTAGAGTCATCAATATTGGACAGGTCACTTTCTATTTCAGAGATGCTAAGTATGATAAATATTTAGTTTCTTCATCAGCAATCACTCCATATTCTGTCCTTATAGACCATCTGACCTGCCTACATGGAATTCATCAATAGCATTTCCATGGATCACACATTCTCCATTTCTGTTTCAAATTGCTATTGCCCAGCTCTACACAGCTTTCTTTGGGCCATGAGAATGTTGTTACAATGACAGGGACTTTTTAGAACTCTCTATCTTCATGTGGGGAAAAGAAATATTTCTGTACTAAAAACTGCCTGGAATATTCCCCTATTTGCCCAAAGTGCTTTCCTCTTTGTTTTCTTTAGCTTGTTAAAACTGACCCTACTGAAAATAACCACCTATCTTTGAGAATCAGGGAAATGAGCAGGGCTGGAGCTTTAGTTTTTAAAACTGTTTCATTCTATGTAAGTTGGTTATAATTCTTTCTTCAGTCAAAGTGCTTTTATTGACATTCTTCTTCTTTACCTATCATGGCTAATGGAGAAGTGTGGGATTTTGCTGTCTACTCATTGCTAAAGAACAGAAATAAAGAATATAGTTTTATGCATTGATCTTGAATCCTGAAGCCATGTTAACTCATTTATTATTTCTAATAATTTTAATGATTCCTTAGAATTTTCTATATACTAGATCATGTCATATGCAAACTGAAATAGTTTTAAGTTTTCTTTTTCAACCTGGAATTTTTTTTCTTTTTTTTTTTTTATGGTATTACGGTTATGTAGGAGAATGTCCTTGTTTTTAGGAGATACTTGTGTTTTTATGTTCATTTGTCTCAGTATTTTCTAATTCCCTTTGTGATTTCTTTTTTGATCCTTTAGTTATTTAGGACTATGCTGTTTGTGAATTTCCCAAATTTTCACCTGCCATTGTTTTCTAATATTTTTCTGTAGTAATCAGAGAACATTCTTTGTATGATTTCAATCCTTTTAAATTTATTGAGGTTCTTTTATGGCCAAACATATGGTATGGAGAATACTCAACGTGTTCTTTGGAAGAATGTATATTCTACTGTTATTGACTGGAGTGTACTACAGATATTTGTTAAGTCTAATTAATTTATAGTATTGTTCAAGTCTTCTGTTTTCTGTTTATCTTCTGCATACAATTCTTTCCACTACGGAAAGTGAGGTATTGGTGTCTCCAACTATTATGGTTGAATTGTCTTTTTCTCCTTTCAATTCTATCAAGGTTTCTTCATATATTCTGGATTTCTGTTATTTAGGTACATATATGTTTATAATTGTTAAAACTACCCAGTGAATTAAGTCTTTTATCATTATAAAATATTCTTCTTTATCTCTAGTAATATTTTTATTTTAAAGTCTCTTTTGTGTAATATTAGTATAGATATTTCAGGTCTCTTAAGGGTGCTGTATATGTGGTATAGCTTTTCCATCCTTTTACTTTCAAACAATTTGTATCTTCAAGTCTAAAACATGACTCCTGTAAATAGTATAATGTTGGATCTTGTTTTCTTTATCAAATCTGACAATCTGACTAATGATTGGATTGTTAAAAGTTCAGTATTGATACAGTTGGATTTACATCTGCCACTTTGCTATATGTCTCATATATTTTTTATTTCTTGTTTTCTTACTGCTTCCTTTGGCATTCATTAGATATTTTCAAATGTAACATTTTAATTCAGTTAATAATTATAAAATTTTTTCAACATTTTTAAATTGTTGCTCTAGAGCTTACAATATATATCTTAAGTTATCAATATCTACTTCAGATTTATACTAATTTAATTTTAGTGTGATATAGAAATTTTACTCATATATCTCTATTCTCTCTTTTTCTGTGCTATTTTTATTACATGTTATGTCTGTATATGTTACTAACCCAAACCTATGTTGTAACGATTACCACTGTATTTTTTTTCTTTTAAAGAAGCTGAGAGTAGAAAGGCAAGAAAGTATATTTTTATAGCGTGTTCTATTAACCTTTGTATTTACTACTTCTTGTTCTCTTCATTCCTTACTTTGGATTTGAGTTACCATCTATTATCATTTCATTACTTCAATACAGTTTTGTTCCCATCTATCTCCTTTGTGATCTTTTTCCAAATACATTGTCTTTCTATATGTTACAGTTCCCAAAATACAATTCTATGCATCTTGTTTTATGCATTTACCCCTTAAATAAAGCAAAAGAAGAAATGAGAAGAATTAGTTTTTTATACTGTCATTCATAATTATGTACATAATTACCTCTTCCAGTGTTCTTGGTTTTTATGTGCACATAAAACTTATTTTTTGATGGTGCTTGATTTCAACCTGAATAATTTCCTTTAGCACCTATCGTAATGCAATTCTACCAGCAACACAATTTTTGTTTTTACCTGGGAAATTTTCCCTTCATTTTTTAAAAATATTTTTACTGAATGTAGATATCCTGGTTGACACTTTTTCATTTAACACTTTAAATATGTCTCTTAATAGCCTTCTGGTCTCCATTGTTTCTGGTGAAAATCAGTTGTTAATCTCATTAGAGTTCCTTGTATGTAGTGGGTTATTTTTCTCTGCCTCCTTTTTTGTCTTTGTCTTCACATATGGTGAATATAATGTGCCTGGGTATGGATCCTTTTGTGGCTAGCATAATTGGAGGTTTTCGTGCTTCTTGGATGTGTAGGCTAATGTTTTCATCAATGGGACGTTTTCATCATCATTTACTCAAATATTTTTTTCTACATCTTTATCTCCTTTTTTCTGATTCTTCCGTTATGCTTATGTTGATTCACTTTATTATGCCTTACATTTCTCTGAGGTTTTCTTCATTTTCTTTATTCTTTTTTTCCTATGTTATGTGGATTTCACAATCCCTATCAATCTATCTTCAAGTTCACCAACTTTTTCTTCTGCCAGCTCAAATCTACTGTTGTGTCCTTTAGTACATTTTTTATTTCAGTTATTGTACTTTTCAATTTCAGAATTTCCATTTGTTTCTTTTTAATAATTTCCATTTCTTTATTCATATTTTCTATGAGTTATTGCCACCACCCCTTCCTTTAATTTTTTAAAGATGATTTCCTTTAGATCTTTGAACATATTTATAATAGCTCTTTTGAAATATTGTCTGCTGTGTACAACTTCTCATCCACTCAGTGGCAGTTTTTATTGCCTGTTTGTCTTTCCTATGGATAGGTCATACTTTCCTGTTTGTTTTTTTTTTAATGTCTTTTTTGTTGTTGTTGAAAAGTTGACATTTTAGGTATATTGTAGCAACTCTGGATACTGATTCTTCTTTCTATGGGGATTGTGTTTTTGTATGCTTGATTTCTTTTCTTTTTTTAATTAACTAATTATTTCTGTGACTCAGTCAGACTAGTTCAGTGACATCTATTTCCTCTGCAATTTGCAAACTCTAATGCTTGTCCTCAGAGTTTGCATCCTTGGGCATGAGTAAAATGTTCCTGACCAGCAACAATGACTGAGGCTTTAGCTCTGCTCTCTTTGATTTTCTCTTTCTCTAATATCCCTATTAAAATGTCATTGTTCTTTTATTACATTCACCCTCAGCTGTTAGCCTCCATTAATGGTTAACTGATAGTTCTGTTGTTTTCAACAATGCCCTGGAGCAATAATTTTTTTCTGCAGTCAGTTCCAATCGAAGTCTGGTCCCATGGCAGGGATAGACTTTGAGGCTTGCTCTGATGTTCCCATGGGCAAAACCACTGCACTATGGAGAAGGAAATGGGGAGGAGTTGGTGGGGAACTCTTTATTGAATGCTCCACTTGGATCCTCCCTATAGTAGGAGCTGTGTGTGTGTGTGTGTTTGGGGCTACTGGTGCTGCCACCATGCTGCAGCCAGCTCCTAGTATAGATTTTCCATAGCATAGGCCAGAGAAAGTGGAACTTCCTGATGTTTAGCAGCTGCCACATCTAACCACAATAGGTCTTCTAGCCTAGAATGATCAGGGATATGGGAATTGCCAACCAGCTGCTGAGCCATTGAGCAGCTATTTGACAGCACAGAGTATGAAGGAAAGAGGAACTTCTTTCTTTACTACCTGCCATGCTCAGATCCTCCCTATACAATATGAGTTTGGGGTCAGGAAATGAATGCAACTTGGGTGCTCTTCAGCTTCCTGACATAGGGCTTCTACAGCATAGAGCTATAGAAAATGAGATCTACTGATGTTTATTGGCTGCCAAAAGCACCCAGATTAACTTTCCAACCAGGGGAGCTGAGAGAGATGGGAAATGCTACTCAGCTGCTAAACCTTCTAAAATAGTTCTTCTATGAGGCTTAGCTGAAATGAAATATCCTCCCATTGTTCCTACAAGTTTCCATAGTTTTTTTTTTTTTTTTGAATACATGATTCTCAATTTGTTGTAAACCCTTTAATCAATTCCAAGATTATTCCACTTTGATTGATTGTCTTTGCTAATTTGACCAATTTAATAGCTTCCTCTTCAGGGAGCGGTTTCCCTGAGCAACACCACCATTCTGGAAATCTTATTTCCCTTTTCTTTTCTCTTTAATGCTTTCCAGAGTCATTTCCAATTCTACATATTGTTGAAAACCTACTAAATTTCTAATAAACTATAACCCCTTTCATGAAGTTCTATCTAATTAAATAACTTATTACCCAGTAATCATCCATAATAAATACTGAGCACTTACTATTGGTAAAAGACTCCTAAGAGCTACAGAAGACATAAAATAATTAGATATAATTTTCACATGTAAGGCATTTATAGACTAATAACAGGGTAAAGTTAGATATTATAGCATAGTTATTTAGACTAAAGCCCTCTGGAATCAGACTGATTGGGGTTTATGCCTTTGTTCTACCACTTAATAGCTGTGTGATCTTCAATAATTTGCTTAACTTTTAAAAATCTCCTCATTTACAAAGTGGGAATAATAATAATAGTGTTTCATAGGGGTGCTGTGAGGGAGGATCAAACAAAGTAGTTCCTATAATGTAGCTAGCATATCCCATAGTAGGGATTTGCACTTGTTAGAATTTCATACATGTTAACTGTTAAAACAATAATAATAATAATAAAAGAGTAAGTAAAGAGAGAGAAAAGATTAAATTTTAAATGTATTCAAAGGTAAAAAAGATTCCACCAGCTGAGAAGTGATCATATATCATGCTTTCATTCTTTGAAGAATTGCATCATAGCAGGTACTCAATAAATGGCTGTTGAATTGAATTGGAATCAGTTGGCATTATATGACTGATCTTATACTATGTAGTAAATTTCAATATTTTCAATTGTTCTTTCAATCAATAGGGAAATATTCAAATATATCATCCAAGAGGTGAACTAATTGTTTTGTTTTTAAAGAGAAAAAAAAATTATGTGGAAACACACTGAAATAGATATTAGGTTTCCAAATTTCATGTTCCTGTATTGCTAATAACTATCCATGTGACCTTAGCAAATCATTTCCTTATCTCCTTCATTCTCAGTTGCCTTTTTTGTTAGATGAAAGTTGTTCCCCACTTTAGTATGCATTGCATCTACCTTTAGAATTTGCTAAAGTACCCAGGTTTCATCTAATTATACCGGGGAGAATCAGAGATGGTTTTGTTTCTGTCTTGACAATTATAAGTAGTGATGTTGCCTCTTTTATGTTGACAATTGTAATTTATGTCTTATCTCCCTTTTCACAGTTTTTCTGGGTAGAGGTTTATCAATTATACTGATCATTTTAAAGATCAGTTCATTAGTTTTACTAAAGAATATTTTATTTACCTTCATTCAGACTATTTCTAGCATTCTTCATTTCTTTGTAGAGTTTCAAGTTCCTCTTTTGTATTGTACTCCTTTTGCCTGAAAAACATCAAGATTTCTTGTAGTGCAGACCTGCTAGTAATAAATTTTCTAAGTTTTTGTTTTACAAAAATGTTTTTGTTTCTTCTTTACTTTTGGAAGACATTTGTACTGAGTATAGAATTCTTAGTTGACGGTGTTTCTCTTTCAGCCCTTTAAAAATGTCATTATATTCTTTTCTAGATTGCATAGGTTCTGAAGAGATATTTCCTGTCATTCTTTTCTTTGTTCCTTTGTATACAATGTTTTCTTTTTTGGGGGAGCGAGGGGGGCTGGCTGTCTTCAAACTTTTCTTTTAATTTGTGTTTTTTAATAATTTTGAATATAATATATTGTCATGTGTATGTGTTTATCTTGTTGGTGTTCTCTGAGGTTCTTGGATCTGTGTTTGGATGTTTTTCATCAGTTTTGGAAAATCCTTGTCTTTTATCCTCTGAAAAATTTTTTTGCCTCATTTTTAATTTCCTCTTCTTCTAAGATTTACATTAAATATATATTAAACTGTTTGATATTACCCCATAGGTCTTAGATGTTATTATGTTTTCATCTCCTGTTTCAACTTTGTATTTCAGTATTTTATTTATCAAAATCATGTTTTTATGATTTTATTTTTTATATTTCATCTATTGAAATTCAAGTTCACTTCTGACCCTGCTAAAGTCATTCTTTATATATGTTACCATATTTTTTTTCTCATTTGTTACGTTGTCATTTGGGTTTTGTCTCATAATATTCATTCTCTTCTGAAAATCTGTCTATGTATGCCCTTCACTTTTCTACTAGATCCTTTAATATATTAAACATAGTTATTTTAAGTTTCCTGTCTGATCATTTCAACATCTTCATCATAATCATACATTTTTCTATTGATTGCTATATGTCTTTAAAATGTGTTGTTTTTTTCTTGTTTACCTTACTTATTTTTCTTGCTCATAATTTTTGGTTGAAGGCCAAACATCTCTGTAGAAACTGAGTTAAATAGTATTTATTTCTGGAAATAAGCACACATCTCTTTCTGCCAGACATTTAATACAGGGGATTGAGTCAGTCTAGTCAGTCACTGATCTGAGCTGGGTTTTGTTGTTGATATTGTTACCTTGAATATACCACCAGCTTCAAATTCCTCCAACTTGGTTTGTGCTCCATGGTAGTTGGGTGAGGGAGATTTATTGTTGGAGGATTTTTCTCATGTTTCCTGTTCTACTCTCTGTTTTAAGCTTTCCCTCTGAGCCTTCACTTAGGAAGAAGTTCTCTCTATGCTCTTGCTTCTCCCTTTGGTAGCCTGCTGATAAATCTTACTCATGTGTACCTGAGGGATTTGAATCATTCTCTTTTGTCCTGGTTCAGCCTCAATTTCAGATAGGCACCATCTTCCTCTTCTTGGTGTCTTTTTCTTCCTCATCTTTCTGGCCTTTCTCAGTGATCTTTCCTTTCCGTAGCAACAGGGGGTTTCAAATGTTCTGTTTCCATGATAATTTCCTGTTTTTCCTCCAGAGGAAAGGATCTGGGTAGAAATCCTTTCCTGTGGATTTTGCTGTGCCCCACCTTCCAATGGTACCATGAGGAAGATTTTCTCAGGGCTCTCACCTTGCCCCAATCTTCCTTGTGAGCACCCAGTGAAGTCCATGGAAAAGGCCATGTGACTGATGCAAACTCTCCTTGTGTTTTGGCAGCCAGGAAGTTTATACTCTCACTCAAGCCCACACATGACTGTCAACAATTGGTTAAAAAAAATTAGACTGAATTATTCTTAGCAGTTCATGTGGTGTCAAGGTCTCTTTCACCTGTGCTCTATTAGTGCTTGGGTCCTATCTTTCCTTGGAGGCATCTGCCTTCCCTTCAGTTTCAATCAATTGATTGTCCTGTGACCTCAGCTCTCTCATGCATTCAAGAAAAGTTAAGATTTTGTAGTTTATCTGTTTTTTTCTTGTTGTTAAGATGTTGATTACATTTTTCTATATTCAAAGGGGAAACTGGAAATTTCTTCTGTGGCTTCATGTCAAGTCTGGAATAAATAATTAAGAATAAGTAGGTATCAGGGATCTTTAAAGTAACAAGGAGTAGATAGATAAAAGGCTCATGAATTAAAGAAAGTTAGGGGGCATTTCTGCATTTTGGTTTTGTATATATAATTTTCCAAGTTACCATTATACAAATGTATAGATTTTCTACATGTACTCTATGACCCTTAATCTTTATAATAACCTAAAAGAAAAAAATATATATAATGCTCAATTTGCAGATGTGAAGGTTCAGATAGACTTCAAATGACTTTTCTAACATCAGTTATAAAACAATTAAGAGACCTAGTCTCGTGCCTGACACATACTAGATGTTAAATAATAAATGACAGAGAAGATGAATAAATGACAAGGGTTCAATGAGAACTCAATTCTCTTGCCTCACAATCTGAAGGAAATTTTTTCTTAATAAGTTTAACACATCTGTAACATTTCTAATAGAAAATTAGTTCTATATGATTTGTAGATGCTGTGAAGCATCTTCCTAATTTGGGAAAAAATGTACTATTTACATTAAAAGGTATTACATATATACTTTTTAATTAGATTTTTCTTTACTTTTTCTTTCAATGGGCACCCAATTTGCCAAATTTCTCAGTGCCAATGTGTGTAACTCTGTCACTGCCCTTATTCAATTATAGGGGAATATTTGCTTACATGGCTGTCTCACTAAACTACAAGCTACCTAAGGAGAGAAGCCATATTTGATTTATCCTTATAACACCACCTTCCAGAAAGTGCATGACACAAAGTAGACACTTGATAAATGTTGAAATAAACAGATTCATATGTATTAAATACATTGCAAAGATGATAAATTTAAAAAAAAAATGTTTCCTCTTTGGGTGGGATCTAACTGTCTTGTGAGAGGAATCTTCCTAACTGAGCTTCACAGTGGAGAATCACACTGATGGTAGCTGTGAGCTAGAAATAGACATGAGTTGACCAGAGATGGCAGCAAGGAGGGAAATCTTGGAAGGTTATTGATTTATCATAATTTTCCCCAACCCCAATACATTCTAAAAATATGAAATAACGATGTTTTCTCAGTCTTATAATGTTTATGAATATTATTTTATACTTTCTATCAGCCATATCTTTCTCCTCCATTTTTAAGTCTCTCATATATAAAAATCCCAGCCAAATTATTACTGACTGGAGCAGCTAATAAAGTCCTACAATCAATAAATTACTTCAATGCCTACTAGGTTATTGAGGGCAACTGGGAGTGGTAATACCTTATTCCTCAGTCTTTGTTTATTGTTTTAAAAGAATGAGTTATGTGTCATTAGGTAGGGAATAGGGTTGATACTTTCCCAACTAAGAGTTTTCACTTGACATCCAACATTTGACACTGGAACTTGACCTTTTTCAATTTAGTTAATAATTGAAGCATGTTTTTTCATTTTCTTTATACCAGACACTTTCAGCAAGATCCTGGATCTCACCTGTGTTTCCACCTTATCATGATTTGGGTATTTTTAGTTATTGAACAGTTGGCCTGGAAATTCCATTTTTATGTTAGAATTCACCAGTGACATTTCTACAACAATCTGTATATTCAGTTGGCAGGTGAGGGAGAACCAAATTACTGGAGCAATTGATTAAGTCAAACCTCAAGGATATGTCTTAAAAAAAAAAAAACCTGGTATGCAGAGGATCCTAGACAATTTATAAAATGCTTAGCCAGCAACTTGAGACATTATCTGTGTAAGAACTTTGTACATAGGCAAATATCTTGGACACTGGAGAGTTATAGACACAGGTCTTCGAAATAATCCTCACATCTCTTGCTATAGAAAAATATTTTTTAAAGGTTATTTCAACTTCAAACAACTTTTTTTGTGTGTATACAAATCAGTGGGTCAAGATTTTATTACCATGAAATGACCCATCTTGAATATACACAGACAATAGTTTACTTATAATGGATAGCTGAGTATTCTCTATTGAATTGATTTTAATGGAAACAACTATCCTGACTTTTGATTCATTTCTCTGTATGTAGAAATTAGCCACCTCATTAAAGGTTGTGATTGTCCAAAGTCTTGGAGCAACTTGACCACCACTGTAGATTCTGAATCTCTCTGTCTCAGATAAGCAAATGTGATGAATCTAACAGTAAATGCATTTGGTGAGCTCTCCAGAAAAACCTAAGAGTGATAAATCCCACCTAAAAAACAAAAAAAGAGTATAGAGGAAGAGAGGATATGATTTAACTGTAGTCAGGAACCAATCTTGTAGATGAAAACAGCTACAAATGTGTTTGAAAAGTAAAAGAGTGAGAACAACTAAGCCCATGGTCTCACAAGAAAATACGATTCTTATTGCATAAACAGAAGAGACAAAGGGAGAAAAAGGGGGGGGAATAATATTAAAGGGGAGACAGAGACCAAGAGAAACAGTATTTGTTAAAGTTCAAAACATGACATTCACAAGTGTTTATAAACTCAATGACCATCTACTGAAATATTATTATGTGCTGAATATAGCAAAAACAAAGCAATACAAAAAACCTTAGTACTTATATAATTATTCATATGTTCTCAAAATACCCTAATTTTTTCATCTCTCATTTTTTTCAGATGAAGAAGAATATAATAATTGCTAATAAAATAACAGTTAACATGATGGAGAGCATACTATGTGGAAGAACTTTAAATCCATTCAGTCCACACAATGACCCAATGTCATAATTACTTATGACAATATTTTCCTCACATTATGTATGAGGAAACTGAGTCTTTGGGAGGTTAAGTGGCTCCCAGAAGGTTACAAAGAGCTGGACCTGGGACTTGAATACAAATGTAATTGACTTCAAATATTTTAATTTTAGAGACCACAGTTTTTTTTTGTTTTGTTTTGTTTTTTTTTGCGGTACGCGGGCCTCTCACTGTTGCGGCCTACTCCTGCTGCGGAGCACAGGCTCCGGTCGCGCAGGCCCAGCGGCCATGGCTCACGGGCCCAGCTGCTCGGCGGCACGTGGGATCATCCCAGACTGGGGCACGAACCCGTGTCCCCTGCAACGGCAGGCGGACTCTCAATCACTGCGCCACCAGGGAAGCCCGAGACCACAGTTTTAATCACTGTGCAATACTTCCTCTCAGAGATGTAAATATTTAGAGACCTCACCCAAAGTGATACAGCTAGCAAGTAACAGAGGCAGGGCTTGAACACAGATCTAAATCCAAAGACATATTCATTCATGTTTTAAAGTGGCACTGCAAGTTGAAACCTAGTACTGGTCTATCTTAGGTAAGAAACTTATCACCCCAGAACTGATTGGAACAAAAATATAGCTCTACTTTGGGGAAGTTTAAAGAAAAGGTGATACAGGCAGATTTTTATTGTAGGGACTCCATAGAAATTACTTACCTAACCCTCCTTTCACTCCTAAAGAAACAAAAAGATGAAGAGAAATGAAAATTTTCAGAATGGTTACATTTCCATGTTTTAAGTGTCGTTTTTTGGGAATTTGAAAACTTGGCATTCTTTAGAATATGCTCTTAGAAGAGTAGCATTCCTTGGAGATCTAATTACTTAAACCTTTATCAATTACCATTTTAAACCAGATTATAACAGCTGGCTGGGAAGAAGACCTGATAGAAATAAGAAGATATATGACATACAGCCTGTGAGGACCCTCTGAGATGGTGAGAGGATACCAGCCATTCTTCTTTACTTCCAACTAGTGCTGCCTAGGACCTCCTCTATCCAAAGTGGAGGGCTTAATGGAGCAAAGATGTACAATCTTTGGTCTCCAAAATAGCTTTGGGAGTCAAGATTTCTTATTGACTACGAACAGACCAAGTCTTCAGATAGGGCTAACACCAGCCTGTCTGGCACCTTTCTATAGCACAGGGAATGGAAGACACATATAACACAATGCTACTGACAGATAACATGTGAATAATTTGGTTAGGATATAGGTAACTCCCTAACCTATAAGTACTAAATTGATACTGGAACAATCATGTCAATAGATGTAAAGGTACATCTGGCTTACAGAAAAGCAATTTTGCAAAAATATTTTACATAATTATGATCTTTACCTTGTTTTTTTCTGATCTGGACATGTTTCATCTTGCCATAGTTCACTGAACAAAGTCAGTGTCACCATGAATTCATATTGTGTGAACCCTGAACTTATGGCATCTAATTCTAACTCTTCTCTTGGTCCTTTGTAAAATGATGCTCTTTTTATCTCCCCAGGTCTCACGATGGTTGTTGAGGAAGAGCTCCTGGGGAAGAGCATCATTAAAATAAAAAAAAATGTAGATATGACTGTAAAATATTTTCAAATCTATATTTTTGGTAAATAAAGGACTTTAAAAAAGTCTCTCATTAATTTGGCCCTCAGAACAATTTTGAAGATCAAATTAATGGGTGAGTTTTTTTTAAGTCCTTTATTTACAAAAAAAAAGTTATGAAGAACCTAGGG
This sequence comes from Lipotes vexillifer, assembly GCF_000442215.2. Classification (NCBI taxonomy): domain Eukaryota; kingdom Metazoa; phylum Chordata; class Mammalia; order Artiodactyla; family Lipotidae; genus Lipotes; species Lipotes vexillifer. Next base: position 2,120,483 of record NW_006785351.1, on the reverse strand, counting down.
GCAGGACAGGAATAAAGACTCCTACAGAATGGACTTAAGGACACGGGGAGGGGGAAGGGTAAGCTGGGACGAAGGGAGAGAGAAGCATTGACATATATATATTAGCATATGTAAAATAGATAGCTAGTGGGAAGCAGCTGCATAGCACAGGAAGATCAATTCATGCTTTGTTACCACCTATAGTGGTGGGAGAGGGAGGGTTGGAGGGAGACATGAGGGAGGAGATATGGGGATATAGGTATATGTATAGCTGATTCACTTTGTTATAAAGCAGAAACTAACACACCATTGTAAAGCAAGTATACTCCAATAAAGATGTTAAAAAAAAAGAAAAAAAGAGATTACATATAAGATTTCATGATGTCAATAAAATGGTGGGAAGTTTTTTGGTAAAAAAATAAAATAAAATAAAAAACTATCATTAATTTGACCCTCAGAACAATTTTGAAATATAAGGTCATATCATGTCATTTTACTACTATGAAAACTAAAATTTAGAGAGGTGAAATTGCTCGTGCAAGTCAAGAAGGATCGTTCAACTCCTACTCAATGGGCATTGCATTGCATCATGCTGCTTCTCATTAGAAAATGAGAAAGATGGGGCTCAAAATACTCATCAATGTGGTTCATGCACCTTGAACTCTTACTCTTCTTTTTCCCTCTTCTTTTTTCTTTTCTTATACCTTTTCCTTCTGCCTTTCTTCCTTTACCCCTTCTCTCTGACCCTATCATTATTGCTGGTCATGAATACAAAAATCAGATGGATAAGCCACATACTAGGAAGAAGCCCTGAGAACTGTTGTTTGCTTACTTTGGAATTTTTTCTTAATGTTCAAAAATAGTCTTAGATTTAAATGATATGTTCTTAGGATCTTTGTGCACAGTAGCCTGGTAAAAATTGGCTTCAATAAATTTTACAGAATTAAACTGAATTGAATTAAACTAAGTAAAGGTCAGACTTGGCACTTAAATAGAAATTCAGAGTCAGAAGTACCAGCCAGCCTGAACATTGCAACAGAGACAAGCTGGCCCCAGCTTTTGCTAGTTTGAAGAGTATTTTAATCTAGTTTTGCATATGTTTTCAAAAATCAGCAAAACTGCCAAAATTCTGTTGGCCTTGTTCTTATCCAGTTCACTAGTGCCAGTCCCTCCCTTTCAACATTCCTATCCCATCAGTTTCCTAACCTAAATGGACCAACATTTGCTTTCATGAAAAACCAATCTGCAATCTGTCTCAGACCAAATCCTATAAAACTCAACAGAAAAAGTAGAGAAAGGATGGGCTGAGAGTACTTGGTATAGTTTAGATCTATGGGATCTAATTGTCTCATGCTTAACAAGCGTGTGTTCTAAGTGCATGGCGTGATATGAAGAACAGGAGGAGGGAGTGAGAGGAGATTAGGAGGAGCCATAGAGGGATTAGAGAAGTGAAGTATCTTTTTATAGAGAGTATGTGGTATTTTCACATCTAATTCAATCTCCCCTTAATCCAAATTCAATATTAAGATTCATTTTAGATCCTTGAAATAAGCTTTATAGGCTAGTATTTTTGTTTCCTTGGGTTTTTTTTTTTTTAACTCTTATTGAGTCTGTTCTCCTATTACCTGTTTTTTGCCTTACTTGGACTAGGGTTCTGGAGCTAAACCTTGATGGGTGGCTTTGTTGTGCTGTAAGGCTAGATTGTGACTTATTCCTCCTTCTCTAGAGGAGATGGGGAAAGAGATGGAGGAATAATAATGCTTTCATAGATGCCTAAGATCCTTGATGAACCTCATAAGATATGAGTCTTGAGTGCAGGACATCCTGGGTTTCTGGGCTAGCTAGGAGGAAGAAGATAGGAAAAGCCTAGATTATAGAGCACAATGCTGACAGTGATGTGTGAATCACTGTCTGGGGCCGAAGCCAGGCAGGAAAAGCAATAGAGTCAATGGTCCAAAGGTGCCAGAGAGAGAACAGGAATCTAACATTCGAGTGAAAATGAATGAAATATAGTCACATATGCAACAACAGTAAAAATTATTACCATAAACATTGCAGGAAGAAAAGTCACAGAATAATACATATGATTTCTTTCATGTAAAGTTTACACCATGAAAGCTAAAACCATATATTGTTTAATAATATATATATAAAGTTGAAGTAAAATAACAAAAACAATGATTCCAAATAGCAGTTAACTGTAGGGTGGGGTGGGGTTGGAGAAAGTCATACAGGTAATTTTTAGTACATTGATAATATTCTATTTTTAAGCTGGGTTTGGGTACATGAATTTTATTAATATTATCTAAACTATATATGCATATTAATGTGCTATTTTGTATGTAAAAATATGCATGCATGTTTGTATATACACACGTGTGTATTGGTGTATCCAAGAGACTGAGAGGTGAAAGTTTATGAGTTGCACTTAAAGTGTTTCAACTGGGAAGTGGAAAAGAGGCTGCAGACTGGGAAATGCCCTGAGCCATAGAATATAGTTATGGCTCCTTTCATAAGGCAGTTAGGATTTTGTGCATGAGCAGGAAGAGAGCTGTTATGATCAATGACCCATTAAGATCATAAAACATGCAGAGAGGAGGAGGAGAGCCTGAAGGCAAACAGGAAAAAAAATAGAAAGTAGAACTAAAATTTAGAAAATATTTTGTAAAAATAAATGTCCCTCTAACCCTCCCATCATAATGTACTCTAAAGATGAATAAAATAGATGTTTAATTTATCATAAAGCCTGTATGTCTGTGGCACTTAGTAAGTACACTGAAAAAATATATAATTAATTAATTACCATTTGTACATTGAATGTTGATTAAGACTTTTTTCATAACACAAACTGGTTGAGGTATATTGTATTCTGGAAACTCACCATCAAGTTCTCAAGAAGACAAGAAGAATTGGGGAACAGTTAGCATTAAGGTTTGAGATAGGGATCTGTGGGAACCTAGCCTTGATCCTGTTGGCAGATCCCATACTGTGTGTAAGGAATATGGCAAAAACAGATTTGTTTGGGGTAAATATTGCTATTGGATTGAGTGAAGGGGTCCCATCCAGCAGGCAGGGAGCAAGAGTGCTAAGAATTGTACAGACTCTGAGATTTTACCTTACTTGTTAACAAATTAGACTTCTGTAATTTCAAGGATGCTTATAGAAGACATGAAACTCCTGGGTCAGAGATAAAACTTTAATATTCACAATAATGATAGTTGCCAGAGTGTCAGCATTTGTGCTGAATTCCATGATGTCCAAATCCCACAGGGTAATGCAACAGGGTCAGTGTCACCTGCACATACAGAGGGGTTGTATAATAGGAAAGAAATTTTGAGCCTAATCCATTTGGGCTGATACAGCACAATATCATAATTTGTGGCTTATGAACAACAGAAACATTTTCCACAGTACTGAAGGCTAAGAAGTCCATAATCAAAATGCCAGTAGATTCAGTGTCTGGTAAAGGCCTATTCCCATTTCACAGATGGTCATCTATTTGCTGTAAGTTCACATGGCAAAAGGGACAAGTGAGCTCTCTTGGCCTCTTTTATAAAGGTACTAATCCCATTCTTGAGGGCTCTGTCTTCATGACCTAATCATTTCCCAAAGTGCTTGCTTCTTAATTCTATCACCTTGGGGGTTAAGACTTTAACACATGAATTTTGAGAAGGAGACACATACATTCAGATCAAGCAAAGTGCTAATCAGTTTGACCTAATAGCTGGATGACCCTTGCCTAATTTGCCCTTCTGGGTAAGATATCCCAGGACCTTTGCATATTCTTGGATATTTGAAGGAATGTAGTAATGGCTGAAGTTTGATTTCTTCCTGTCTGAGGGCTGGGAGCTTGGAGGCCAGGTTTAATTTAAAGAAAATAAAAGCAGTGAACATTTATTGCTTACTGATTTTGTGGTATAAGAATTATATTTATTATATAGTAAGGAGATCACATAGAAGGAGGAAAACAAAGTAGGTAGAAAATGTTGTAACTTTAACAGAGGTATATACTGCTCAAATCTGTTTCTCGAGATTATATGTCTATTGTTAGCAAGTTATTCTAGATGCATACAGATGAGATTCCAGGGCTTCTTGTATATTGCCTAACCTTGTCAGCGTGGTTAAGACTTAGAATGGACTTGAGATAGTGAACATATACCTATCCAACAGTAGGAAGGCCAAAACAGGGAAGGAATGAAGGATTTTCCACCGTGGCTCTCATATCTACCAACAATTTTAGATCTGGATTTTCTGAGAATTGGCTCACAGTTGTTTTCAGGGAAAGGCTGTAGTTAGCATGGGTATGAGTCAACAAAAGCCAGACTGTTACAGCAGGCAGGTAGCTAGATATGACCAGAGAAAGGGGGGCAGGGACCAGGTGGCAAGAAATCATGCATCTTGTAAGCAGTGGGGCTCCATGGGCAGACAAAGAAAAGCAGGAACCTTCAGACTGACAGGAAACCATATATTTTGGGGTGATAAGTATCCTGGAGGCAGACAAAGAAAAGTGGGAAAAGGCAGGACTCTCCTGCATCCAAATGTAATCTGTTGCTCATTGTGCTCTCATTACAATGAAATTAGCCTTGCAGATAAGAAGTACCCATCAAGCACTGATGCCATGACACTTCTGATAAATGCTAAACAAAGAAAAAAATCTCTCTTAAGCTGGGGGAATGTGGATATGGGATGAAAATCAGGAAATACGACCTCCAAACCCTTCCTCCCCAGTGAATATTCTGCCCCTTCATTTGTATGCCCCTCATAACTGGCTTGCCAAAAAAAAACCAAGGCAGCTACCCACCTGCCACCCACTCTCCCTCTGAGAGTGTATTCTTGCTTAAATAAATCCTCACTTTACTTTCTTGATCTCCCTGTCTCATCTCTGAATTCTTTCTGTGACAAGGCAAGAACCGTAAACTCACCAGGAACAAGATCCCTCTTCAGATGTTATCATCTGATGATTTAAAACATTTGGGGGCCACGAATGCTTTGAAATTCTCAGAAAGCTATAGTCCTTCTTTTTGGCAATTGCATAAAATTTTACCTGAAATTTTTGGATTTTGAAAGTCCTTTGAAACCCATCCATGGACCTCATTCAGTAAGGCTTCTCAGACTTTAGAGTGTCTTTGAAACACTTTAAAGTGCTGTTACAATGCAGAGTCACAAGCCCTACATCCTGAAACCCAGAGTTCATTGGGTCTAGAAGAAATCTGAACCTAAATATTTCAGAAATAATTGATAATTCTGATGCAATTGTATCATGTACTAAACTTTGCAGAAGAATAATCTCAAAATTTGTAGACCCCAAAATAAGGAACCATTGTTTAAATGCTTAAGTGCTGTAGGAGACTACTTATAAGGCAACTACTCTTCCCATATCAAGTCTCTCCTTCCTTTTGTATATAACCCCAGTATATTCACAGACTAGAGTTAAATTCTAAAGTAATCCTAACTCAAGCTAGAGCTGGTGAGGTTTGATGAGAGAATCAGGTGCACTGATATTAAGGAATTCTTTTACTCATGACTTCCAAATAGGGGACACTCCATTTTCTAAGTGTATTTGAGTTGGAAGACACATGGAAACCAGAGATCTGAACTTTCATCAAACTAACTCCCTTTTTCAGCATCAGCAATAGAAATGTGGTTAGTTTGCTTACATGAGAGTCTAAAGGGAAAATAAACCTATTCTTTCTGTTTTCATTTACCTGAGACTTAAGAGCTTGCAGTGGTTCATCAATTTTCTTCAAAGAATTCTACTCTATTGTGAGTCCAGCTTCATGGACTCTTCTGTCCTATAATCACATCTTCACAGGCAGCCACACCAACAATTGTGTGGAGCAGCCTCTGAGCCATGATTACCCTGCAATGATTATTTGAGGTTTTGTCAGTCATTTCCTAAAACTGGATCTTTCTGGCATCTCCCCACCCCACGTTGTGCTCTGTGAGTTGCAGCTGCACCGCTAGAGCTTACATCTGTCTCCAACACATATTAATTGTGTTTATATTAGGGACAATCCAGTAATTTTCTTTATATACTCAATGGGCAATTACAATAATAAGATATAATAGGATGTAGTGTGAAGGAGTTTAAATGCCTACGGGAAAAAGTTAAAAATAAAAAAGAACTCTAATAAAGATATCTATCACTGGATGGCATTGTGTAAGTCTTGCTTTAGCTTGTTATTTTATTTTATTTTTTTTTTTAGCTTGTTATTTTTAAGATTATTCTAGGAGGATTGAGAGTGAGATGTGGGACAATTCAGCATGGCTGATTAGAAAGGTCTAGAACCAGAAATCTTGCTATGCAAGACAGTTTTGACAGATATCTTCTATTCGTCAAGCAAGAAGTTGAGATAGTCTGAATGAATCAGGCAGGAAACACAGGACTTCTGGTCCAGAGGGAATATTTGGGAAATTCACTAAGGCAGAAAATGTGAACCAAGTACCTCATAGGAAAGATTGATACAGGATATCAGAAAATGTCCAAGAACCACACTAGGAGTTTAAGGTCACTAAGTTGAATAATGGTTCTAAGATAATGCTGACTTTCCTTATTCAATCATTTATTCATTCATTCATTGATTCATTTTATAAATATTTATTGGACACCACTATTTGCTAGGCCCTGTGATACACACTATGTCTACAGTGGTAAGACAGATAATATTCCTCCCTTCATAGACTCAAGAATTAACTGTGGAAAAGAGAGAATTAAAATTATATTTAGAATAAAGTATGAGAATAAAGAAAATAAATAACTCATTTATCTATTCAATAAATATGAAGTTCACAACAAGTGGACCTAATTTAATTTAGGGGCTTAGGGAAGGTGTACCCAAAAGAAAAGTTTAATAATCTGAAAGATAAATAGGAGTTTCTGAATTGCGAGAATAGGAAGGTAGAGAGAAAGGAGTAGGATTTGAAAAGCCAAGGAAGTGAAGTGTGTTCCAGACACAGTAAATAGCATTGCCCAATAGTTGAGAGATTTGGAGTTTTCAAGGACTAAAAGATTACCATATTTAAGACATAGATTGAATCAAAGACAGTTGGAAAGGATAAAATTAGAGAAGTCAAAACTCAAATACTAGATTTACTTTTTATCCATTCAATGAATGTTTTTATTTTTAATTCAACAAATACCTCATGTTAAAAGAAAAGGTTAATAAGCAGAAGAATAGGATGATTAATTTTACTTAAATGCCACTTTATATTATTGTTTACTTATTTCACTTGAACTTCACCATAAGCCTATTGTTAGATAAAGTAGATATTATTGCATCTTTCCTTTTTCCCAACATATTACCAAAAAAGGATTGAAAAAATATTATAGTGAACGCTGATATGATAGGCAAAATAATGACAAACCAAAGATTCCCATGCTCTAAGCTCCAGAACCTGTGAATATGCTATATTATATGGCAAGAAAACTTTACAAGCAGAATTAAGGACTTTAATATAGGGAAGTTATGCTTATAGGGAGATTACTCTGGATTATCCTGGTAAGTCCAATGTAATCACATGGGCTATTAAAAATGAAAGAGGAAGGAAGGTAGAAGAGATAGATAAGATGGAAGAAGAGATAGGAGAGATCTGAAACGTGAAAGGGTTTTACGTAAGGGTAAAACCCATAGTAAAACCCTTTCTGTACCTCTGACCTAAAGATATGTTAGTAAATTTGTATTGTTTTAAACTGCTAAATTTGTGGTGATTTTTTGTGGCACCAGTAGAAAACTAATAAATTGTGTGTACCAAAATTTCTTTACTTTCACTGCTGAGTAGTATTCTATTATATTATTTCAGTTAATTTCTCAATTCTCCTATTTTTGAACATATAAGCTATTTCTAGTTGTTTAGGTATTATAAATAAAGCTGTGATGAACACTCACTTACAAGGCTTTTGTCATCATATGCTTTCAGTTTTAATGGGAAAATACCTAGGAGTAGAATTACTAGGTCATAAGGTCAGCATATTATTAGTTTTATAAAAAACTGTCAAATTTTTTTTCAAGTAATTGAACCATTTTATATCTCTAACAGTGGGTGAGGTCCACTTTCTCTATGTTGTTGTCAACATTTGGTCTTACTCTTTTTGATTTTAGACATTCAGGTATGAGTTTATATATATTCTGGATACAATCCTTTGTCAGATATACATATTGTGAATATTTCTCCCTTCCCCCACTCCTGCCTATTGTTGCATGTTTTTGTTGTTGTTGTTGTTGTTTTCTTAATGGTATCTTTGGATGATAAAAACATTTAACTATGAAGTATAACTTATCAATTATATTTCTGTGAACTGTCTATCAAACCTTTATCTAAACCCAGGTTCTACCTATAAAAGTTCTAGGGTTTTAATATTTATATTCAAGTGTATAAAGTATTTCAAATTAACTTTTGTGTATGTTGTGAGATTCATTTTTCCTCCACATAGAATTCAGTTATCTAGCACCATTTGATGAAAAGACTTTTCTTTCCCCCTTTGCTCAGGTTCATTATCAAAAATCAAATGCCATGTAACTGTAAGTGCCTTTCTGGGCTAGGTATTTACTCTATTAATTTACTTTTTAAACTTTATGCCAGTATCACACTATCATGATTATTTTGGCTTTTTAAAATAAATCTTGAAATCAGGCAGTGTTTATTCTCCAATTTTGTCCTCTTTCAAAAATTTCCTTGTAAGGAGTTCATTTGCTTCTGTACTTTGATATATTACATTTTTATTATCATTCAGTTGAGAATTTTTATAATATATCATTTTACTTCTTTTGTCCATGAGTTATTTAGAAGTGTATTGTTTAATATCCAAATGTTCAGGATTTTAAAGATATTTTTCTTTATTGATTCCCAGTTTAATTCCATTGTGGTCAGAAAATATTCTCTATATTTTTTTCAAATTGTTAAAATTTAAATACACTTGTTTTATAGCTCAGTATGAAGTATATCTTTGTGAATGTACCATGTACAATTGAAAAGAAAGTGCATTCTATAGTTAGGGGGTATAAGGGTATAAGTTAGGGGGTATAGGGGTATAAGTTTCTATTAATGCCAACAAGAAAATTGATATTGTTTATTTGGATCATTTTTTTCTCCTCAGCCAGAAGAACTTCTTTAGTATTTCTTATAGTGTAGGTTTTAGCTTTCTTTTATCCAAAATATCTTTATTTTTTCTTCATTTTCAAGAAATCTTTTTGCTACACGTAAAGTTTGGGGTTGATGGTTTTTCTTTCAGCATTTTAAAAACATTACTTTGTTGTCTTCTGGCGTCCGCAGCTTCTGATCAGAAACTGACCCTTAATTGATTTGTTTTTCCTCTTCATGTAATGTTTAATTTTTCTTTTAACACTTTCAAGATTTACTCTTCATCTTTGCTTTTTAATTATTGTCTATGATATGCCTACTTATGACTTTTTCTGTGTGCATTTTGCTTGGCGGTCATTGTGTATCTTGAAATAGTAAATTTAAGTCTTGAATTAAATTTTAGAAATATTTAGCCATTATTTTCTAAAATATTTTCTTGCCCCATTCTATCTCTCCTCTCCTTCTAGGACTCTAATTATACATATGTTAGAAACTTTGATGTTATATAACAGTTCCTTGAAGTTCTATTTTTCATATGTATTTATTCTCAGTGTTCTTCATGTGCATGATTTCTATTGATCTAGCTTAACATTAGCTGAAATTTTCCCCTGTCATCTCCATTCAGTGTTTTAAAAAACAGTAATTACAATATTGCATTTCTCAGTTCTAGAATTTCCATTTGGTTCTATTTTATTGTTTCTATTTAAAGAAAGAATTCCTTCTGCTGACATTCCTTCTTTTTCATGTATTGCAAACTTATTTTCTTTTACTTCATTGAAAAGTATTTTATTAACCACTTGAAAACCCTTGACTGCTAATTTCCATATCTAGATAGTTTTAGAGTTGGTCTTAGTTGTCTTTTCTCTTGAGACTAGGTTTTAGTTTCATACATAAAGTAATTTGAATTATGTCCTGGGCATCCTGAATATTAAGTTGTTGGAACTCTGGATTCTATTATTTTTCTCTAATGAGTGTTGATTCTTTTGTTTTAATAGGCACTTAATTTGGTTGGACATAAACTGCTAACTCTCAGATGGTATTTCTCAATCTTGATTTAAATATTCTTTCTTTAGCTGAGCTTCTTTGCGTATGCTCCATGTATGTATTGTTCAGAAGTCAGCCAAAGATTACCCAGACAGAATTCAGAAATCCCTCTCTGATTTTTCCTTTGAAGGATTCCCCCACCCCAACTTCAGTCTCCACAGTTGCCCAGACTTGGTACTCTGATTACCCAAGCAAGAATGTCTGCCATTATTTTCAATTGGTACTTCCAGTACCTGCATGATTTTGACTGTGTCTGCTCTCACCGTAAAATCAGTAGAAGTAGGTAACTCTAAACAGTGGCCTCCTTTTAGTGTGGGTACTCCAAAAGAAGCTTCCTGTTTCTGTTCACTTTCCAGTGCTTTCAGATAGTTTCCTTTCTTATTTGGCCAAACTTTATGGTTCTCATCTGGAAACAAATTGGTTCATTATGATCTTATTTGTTACTGAAAGCAGAAATATTCTCTTTAAATTATTATTATTTTTTTAAATTTTTTTCTTTTGGCCATGCTGTGTGGCATGTGGGATCTTAGTTCCCCAACCAGGGATCAAACCCATGCCCCCTGCAGTGGAAGTGTGGAGCCTTAACCACTGGACCACCAAGGAAGTCCCTCTTTAAATTATTATTTGATTTTAGTGGTTGATATTGGCATTATAATGTATATATTTTACTTTTCATAGCCTAATCAGAGTTCATATTGTATGATTCCTTGTAAAATGTAGAAACCTATAGCTATAAAGGTCTATGTATTGTGCTCCAAATCCCTAATTCTTTATTTGTCACAGATATTAAATCTACATACTTTATAATCTTAGAAGGCAATTTACTTAATGAAAAAGCATACAATTTTAATATATCTAATAATTTAATAATATTATAAGGAAAAGTAGTCTTTTATACTTACAAAAATTTAATTTTTTATTTATTCCTACTGCTTCCCTTCAGTCTGATGAATGTACTTTTGCTTTCCTTGTAAAGCAGATATGTTCACAACAACTTTTCCTTCTTAAATAGTATTTTTGCTACATACAGAACTTTGCATAAACCTTTTTTTTTTTTCTCTTTTTAATTTCACCATGTTAAAGCTATTGGTGCACTCTCTTCTATTGTCTTCTGACCTTCATAGTTTCTAATGAGAAGTCAACCAAAAAAGTGATGCATAGTTCTTTCTACATGAACTGTGCTCTTTTTTCCTGGTTGCTTTCCAGCTTTTTAAAAAAATCTATGCCTTTGATCTGTCAGACTATGATGTTACTAGGTAAGGTTCTCAAGTGTATTTTGCTTGGGATTTGTTGCATCTTGATTCTGTGAATATGTCTTTCATTAAAATGAGAAGTTTTCTACATGTATTCCCTAAAATATGTTCTACCACATTCTCTGCCTCCCCTCTTCTGGAATGACAGATAAGATATGTTAGGCATTTTGATATTGTTCCACAGGTCTTTAAAACTTTCCGTTCCACTCCCCACAATAATTTTCCAATTTCTTCTTCAGATTAAGTAATTTCTATTGTTCTGTCTTCATTTTAACCAACTTGTTTTTCTTTTATCTCCATTATACTTATAAGTACCTACAGTGGTTTTTTTTTTTTTCCAAGTGTACTCATCAGCTTTTATTTTCATCAAAGTAGCTTTACAAAAGCCATCTTCAAAATGACTCTTTCTTGGACTACTTTGAGTTATTACTTTCTTTAGAGCTAAATTGACACTTGCTATTCTTCCAAATATGTTCAATATTTTTTTAGATATTCTACTTTTAAATTCTGGAATTTCCATTCAGTTCTTTTTTTTATAGTTTCTATTTCTTTCCTTGGATTTTCTATCATATAATTTATTGTTAATGTATATTTTTAAAGTATTGAACACAGTTGCAATGGTTACTTTAGAAATTCTTATTTCCTAATTCTAATATGTGTGATCTTGTAGGTGGTCTCAGTTATTTGTGTTTTTACTTGAGACTCAGTCGTTTTGTCCTAGTTCTGTGTATGACAAGTAATTTGAATTGTACCCCAGTCATTGTGAATGTAATGTTGTAAAAACTCTGATTTCTGTTGCAGACTCTAGTTTCTATTATATTCATTTAAAGCATTTTTATGTTTTCATTTTAGCAGGCAATTAAATTGGTTGGGTTCAAATTCAAATTTTGTGACATGGATAGCCATTCCAATCTGAGTTCAGATATGGTGACTTGGCCAGGATGTTTTGAGTCAATTTCCTGCATGCATAGTTCAAAGTATAGCCAGAGATTTGGGGAGAATTTGTACACAGAATTTGGGAGTTTGCCTCTCTGGCTGTCTCTTTTCTGAATTTTTTTCTCACTCTCTCGTGCTTTCCTTAAACTCTGGTCTCTAGTTCTTCAGTTCAGAAAGACTGCTAGATTTCTATTAGAGTTCTAGCTGCTCAGCACAGCACTGACTCTGGCCAGCTCTCAGGCTATAGCCTGTAAAAACAGGAAAATTATCCTAGATAGTCCACTTCTTCAAAAATGTTTCTTCTTTGCTTTTGTTCACTTCCCACTGTCTCCATATTATTTTAATATATGTATATCACATATATATTATTTCTCATATCTTATACTGGTTTTCTATGTGAAATTAGGGTCTAGTAGAAGTTACACTGTTGTATTGAAAACCTATCCTCTCGTTTTTGACAGGTTCGAAAATGTATATTCATAGGGGTTAAGCAACTTGTTCTAGTTGCTGGTTAGTAAGTGGTAGAGTAAGGACTTGAAACCCAAGCTTCTGAGCTTAAAACCTATAATACCGTTCCATTGTGTCAATCTTCATATTGCTTCTGTCCTCCTGCTACAGGTGAGTAGCAATGAAAGAGTGGATGCTAGAATTCCAGAGGGAAACTTCCTGAGTCAGGTAGGAGTAGGGGGATAAGCTAGGTACTAATAATGCCAAACTAAGTTATCCAGAGGGCCAGAGAGATGGAGAGGAAAAGGCAAGTTATACCTATTCTGCTTTGCACTCCTAGGAGTTTCATATCTGCTCCCTTCCTTCCACATCACTACATACGGACACTTGACTCTGCTCACAATAATTTGAACTGGGGTTTATGGGTTTGGCAGTCACACTTTTCCTTGGTTGCTGAAATATAAGCTGTAAATATATCTATCAGGGGCTTCCCTTGTGGCACAGTGTTTAATCCTCCTTCCAATGCAGGGGACATGGGTTCAAGCCCTGGTCCAGGAAGATCCCACATGCCATAGAGCAACTAAGCCCGTGTGCCACAACTACTGAGACTGCGTGCCACAACTACTGAAGCCCATGTGCCTAAAGCCCATGCTATGCCACAAGAGAAGCCACCGTAATAAGAAGACTGCACACTGCAACAAAGAGTAACCCCCACTGCCACAATTAGAGAAAGCCTGCATGCAGCAACAAAGACCCAAGGCAGCTAAAAAATATATATAATAAATAAATAAATTTATTTTAAATGTATGTATATATATATTTATACATCAGGAGTTGTGTTTACCATGAATGGAAAGAGAAACAGAAGTTTGCTCATGAAGGAAGACTGAAGTAAACACAAAGAAAGGAAAAGGAACAAGAGAAAGAGAGCATGCTGACAGAGTTGGAGTTCCTGGTTGCATTATCTCCTTTAATGCCTAGTTCTAGTTCTATAATTGGGCTTTCCCTGAAATACACTTATACACTTGTATCCTCATAATACATATCCCTTTGGCTTAAACTCGTTTACCCTGGATTTGATTGCAACCAGGATTTATAACTAATACATGACTCTTTTTCTCACTAAGCTATCAGTTCCAGTGCAAGTAAACGTGATACTTTAGTTTCTTAACAGTGTCTGGCACATAATAGGTAGTCAGTGAATTTGTGTTTTATCAAATAAAATTGAATTGTGAATTGATTACTTTTTACAACATCTACCCACTGTATTTAAAAGGAAAACTCCTAGATGGGAGATTTATTTTGACTTTTATTTATTTCCTTTTTATACAGCAGTTTCTTATTAGTTATCTATTTTATAAATATAAGTGTATATATATCAATCCCAATCTCCCAATTCATCCCACCACAACCCGACCCCCCGGTTTCACCCCTTGGTGTCCATACATTTGTTCTCTACATCTGTCTCTATTTCTGCCCTGCAAACCAGTTCATCTGAACCATTTTTCTAGGTTCCACATATATGTGTTAATATACGATATTTATTTTTATCTTTCTAACTTACTTCACTATGTATGACAGTCCACGTTGCTACAGATGACCCAATTTCGTTCCTTTTTATGGCTGAGTAATATTCAATTGTATATATTACCACTACTCTTTTATCCATTCAAATGCCAATGAGCATTTAGGTTGATTCCATGACCTGGCTATTGTAAATAGTGCTGCAATGAACATTGGGGTGCATGTGTCTTTTTGAATTATGTTTTTCTCTGGGTATATGCCCAGTAGTGGGATTGCTGGGTCATATGGTAATTCTATTTTTAGCTTTTTCAGGAACCTCCATACTGTTCTCCATAGTGGCTGTATCAATTTATATTCCCACCAACAGTGTAAGATGGTTCCTTTTCTCCACACCCACTCCAGCATTTGTTTGTAGATTTTCTGATGATGCCCATTCTAACTGGTGTGAGGTGATACCTCATTGTAGTTTTGATTTGCATTTCTCTAATGATTAGTGATGTTGAGCATTCTTTCATGTGTTTGTTGGAAATCTGTATATCTTCTTTGGAGCCATGTCTATTTAGGTCTTCTGCCCATATTTTCATTGGTTGTTTTTTTAATATTGAGCTGCATGAGCTGTTTATATATTTTGGAGGTTAATCCTTTGTCCGTTGATTCTTTGCAAACATTTTCTCCCATTCTGAGGGTTATCTTTTCATCTTGTTTATAGTTTCCTTTGTTATGCAAAAGATTTTAAGTTTCATTAGGTTCCATATGTTAATTTTTGTTTTTAATTCCATTACTCTAGGAGGTGGGTCAAAAAAGATCTTGCTGTGATTTATGTCAAAGAGTGTTCTTCCTATGTTTTCTTCTAAGAGTTTTATAGTGTCCGGTCTTACATTTAGGTTTTTAATCCATCTTGAGTTTATTTTTGTATTTGGTCCTAGGAAGTGTTCTAATTTCATTCTTTTACATGTAGCTTTCCAGTTTTCCCAGCACCATTACCAAAGAGACTGTCTCTTCTCCCTTGTGTATCCTTGCATTCTTTGTCATAGATTAGTTGACCATAGGTGCATGCATTTATCTCTGGACTTTCTATCCTGTTCCATTGATCTATATTTCTGTTTTTGTGCCAGTACCATATTGCCTTGATTATTGCAGCTTGGTAGTATAGTCTGAAGTCAGGGAGGCTGATTCCTCCAGCTCTGTTTTTTTTCCCTCATGATTCTTTTGACTATTTGGGGTCTTTTGTGTCTCCATACAAATTTTAAGTTTTTTTGTTCTAGTTCTGTAAAAGATTCCATTGGTAATTTGATAGGGGTTGCATTGAATCTGTAGATTGCTATGGGTAGTATAGTGATTTTCACAATATGGATTCTTCCAATCCAAGAACATGGTATATCTCTCCATCTGTTTGTGTCATCTTTGATTTCTTTCATCAGTGTCTTATAGTTTTCTGAGTTCAGGTCTTTTACCTCCTTAGGTAGGTTTCTTCCTAGGTATTTTATTCTTTTTGTTGCAGTGGTGAATGGGGTTGTTTCTTTAATTTCTTTCTGATCTTTCATTATTAGTGTATAAGAATGCAAGAGATTCCTGTGCATTAATTTTGTATCCTGCAACTTTACCAAATTCATTGATTAGCTCTAGTAGTTTTCTGGTGGCATCTTTAGGATTATCTCTATATAGTATCATGTCATCTGCAAAGAGTGACAGTTTTACTTCTTCTTTTCCAGTTTGTGTTCCTTTTGTTTCTTTTTCTTTTCTGATTGCCATGGCAAGGACTTCCAAGACTATGGTAAATAATAGTGGCAAGAGTGGACATCCTTGTCTTGTTCCTCATCTTAGAGGAAATGCTTTCAGTTTTTCACCATTGAGAATGATGTTTGCAGTAGGTTTGTCATATATGGCCTTTATTATGCTGAGGTAGGTTCCCTCTATGCTAACTTTATGGAGAGTATTTTTTATCATAAATAGGTGTTGAATTTTGTCAAAAGCTTTTCTGCATCTATTGAGATGATCAAATGGTTTTTATTCTTCATTTGTTAATATGGTGTATCACACTGATTGATTTTCCTCTATTGAATAATCCTTGCATGTCTAGGATAAATCCCACTTGATCATGGTGTATGATCCTTTTAATGTGTTGTTGGATTCTGTTTGCTAGTATTTTGTTGAGGATTTTTGCATCTATATTCATCAGTGATATTGGTCTGTAATTTTCTTTTTTTGTAGTAACTTTATCTGGTTTTGGTAGCAGCATGATGGTGACGTCGTAGAATGAGTTTGAGAGTGTTCTTTCCCCTGCAATTTTTTGGAAGAGTTTGAGAAGGATTAGTGTTAGCTGTTCTCTAAATATTTGATAGAATTCACCTGTGGAGCCATCTGGTCCTGGACTTCTGTCTGTTGGAAGAATTTTTGTCAGTTTCAATTTCATTACTTGTGATTGGTCTGTTCATATTTCTATTTCTTCCTGGTTCAATCTTGGAAGGTTATACCTTTCTAAGAACTTGTCTATTTCTTCCAGGTTGTCCATTTTATAGGCATAGAGTAGCTTGTAATAGTCTTTTACAATGCTTTCTATATCTGCAGTGTCCATTGTAACGTCTCCTTTTTCATTTCTAATTTTATTGATTTGAGTCCTCTCCCTCGTTTACTGGATGAGGCTGGCTAAATGTTAATCAGTTTTGTTTATCTTCTTATAGAACCAGCTTTTAGTTTTATTGAATTTTGCTATTGTTTTCTTTGTTTATATTTCATTTATTTTTGCTCTGACATTTATGATATCTTTCCTTCTAGTAACTTTGGGTTTTGTTTGTTCTTCTTTCTCCAGTTCTGTTAGGTGCAAGTTTAGATGGTTCTTTTGAAATTTTTCTTTTGTCTTGAGGAGGGAATGTTGCTATAAACTTCCCTCTTAGAACTGTTTTTGCTGCATCCAATAGGTTTCAGATTGCTGTGTTTTCATTCTCATTTGTCTCTAGATATTTTTTGATTTCCTCTTTGATTTCTTCAGTTATCTCTTGGTTATTTAGTAACATATTGTTTAGCCTCCACACGTTTGTGTTTTTTTACGTTTTTTTCCCTGTAATTGATTTCTAATCTCTTAGTGGTGTGGTCGGAATAGATGCTTGATATGATTTCAATTTTCTTAAATTTACCGAGGCTTGATTTGTGACCCAAGATGTAATCTATCCTGGAGAATGTCTGTGTGCACTTGAGAAGAAAGTGTAACCTGCTGGTTTTGGATGGAATGTCTTATAAATATCAATAAAATCTATCTGGTCTATTGTGTCATTTAAAGCTTGTGGTCAGAAGACCTAAATGGACATTTCTCCAAAGAAGATATACAGATTGCCAACAAACACATGAAAGGATGCTCAACATCACTAATCATTAGAGAAATGCAAATCAAAACTACAATGAGGTATCACTTCACACCAGTCAGAATGGCCATTATCAAAAAATCTACAAACAATAAATGCTGGAGAGGGTGTGGAGAAAAGTGAACCCTCTTGCACTGTTGGTGGGAATGTAAATTGATACAGCCACTATGGAGAACAGTATGGAGGTTCCTTAAAAAACTAAAAATAGAACTACCTTACAACCCAGCAATCCCAGTACTGGGCATATAGCCTGAGAAAACTATAATTCAAAAAAAGTCGTTTACCACAGTGTTCTTTGCAGCTCTATTTACAATAGCCAGGGCATGGAAGCAACCTAAGTGTCCATCAGCAGATGAATGGATAAAGATGATGTGACACATATATACAATGGAATATAACTCAGCCATAAAAAGAAATGAAATTGAGTTATTTGTAGTGAGGTGGATGGACCTAGAGACTGTTATACAGAGTGAAGTAAGTCAGAGAGAGAAAAATAAATACCGTATGCTAACACATATACATGGAATGTAAAAAAAAATATATGGTTCTGAAGAACCTAGGGGAAGGAAGGAATAAAGATGCAGATGTAGAGAATGGACTTGATGACACAGGGAGGGGGAAAGGTAAGCTGGGATGAAGTGAGAGAGTGGCATGGACTTATATATACTACCAAATGTAAAATAGATAGCTGGTGGGAAGCAGCTGCATAGCACAGGGAGATCAGCTCATGCTTTGTTACCACCTATAGTGGTGGGAGAGGGAGGGTTGGAGGGAGACATAAGAGGGAGGAGATATGGGGATATATGTATATGTATAGCTGATTCACTTTGTTATACAGCAGAAAATAACACACCATTGTAAAGTAATTATACCTCAATAAAGATGTTAAAAAAAATAAAATAAAATAAAAGCTTGTGTTTCCTTATTAATTTTCTTTCTGGATGATCTGTCCATTGGTGTATGTAAGGTATTAAATTCCCCCACTATTATTTTGTTACTGTTGATTTCTTCTTTTATAGCTGTTAGCATTTGACTGTAATGAGGTGCTCCTATGTTGTATGCATATATATTTATAATTGTTATATCATCTTCTTGGATTGATCCCTAGATCATTATGTAGTGCCCTTCTTTGTCTCTTGTAACATTCTTTATTTTAAAGTCTATTCTATGTGTATCGCTACTCCAGCTTTCTTTTGATTTCCATTTTCATGGAATATCTGTTTCCATCCCCTCACTTTCAGTCCATATGTGTCCCTAGCTCTGAAGTGGGTCTCTTGTAAACAACATATATATGGGTCTTGTTTTTGTATCCATTCAGCAATCCTGTTTCTTTTGGTTGGAGCATTTAGTCCATTCACATTTAAGGTAATTATCAATATGTATGTTCCTATTACCATTTTCTTAATTGTTTTGGGTTTGTTTTTGTAGGTACTTTTCTTCTCTTGTGTTTCTCACTTAGAGAAATTCCTTTAGCATTTGTTGTAGAGCTGGTTTTGTGGTGCTGAATTCTCTCAACTTTTGCTTGTATGTAAAGATTTTGCTTACTCCATCAAATCTGAATGAGATACTTTCTGGGTAGGGTAATCTTGGTTGTAGTTTTTTTCCCTTTCATCACTTTAAATATATTGTGCCACTCCCTTCTGGCTTGTAGAGTTTCTGCTGAGAAATCAGCTGTTAACCTTATGGGAGTTCCTTTGTATGTTTTTTGTCATTTTTCCCTTGTTCCTTTTCATAATTTTTCTTTGTCTAATTTTTGTCAATTTGATTACTATGTGTCTTGATGTGTCTCTCCTTGGGCTTCTCCTGCCTGGGACTCTCTGCCCTTCCTGGACTTGGGTGGCTACTTCCTTTGCCATGTTAGGGAATTTTTTGGCTATAATCTCTTCAAATATTTTCTCTGGTAATTTCTCTTTCTCTTCTCCTTCTGGGACCCCTATAATGTGAATGTTGGTGTGTTTAATGTTGTCCCAACAGTCTCTTAGGCTGTCTTCATGTGTTTTCATTCTTTTTTCTTTATTCTGTTTTGCTGTAGTGAATTGCACCATTCTGTCTTCCAGGTCACTTATCTGTTCTTCTGCCTCAGTTATTCTGCTATTAATCCCTTGTAGTGTATTTTTCATTTCTCTTATTGTATTGTTCATCTCAGTTTGTTCTTTAATTCTTCTAGGTGTTTGTTCTTTAATTCTTCTAGGGCTTTGTTTAACATTTCTTGCATCTTCTCAATCTTTGCCTCCATTCTTTTTCCAATGTCCTGTATCATCTTCACTATCATTATTCTGAAATCTTTTTCTGGAAGATTGCTTAGCTCCACTTCATTTAGTTGTTTTTCTGCGGTTTTATCTTGTTTCTTCATATGGTACATAGTCCTCTGCCTTTTCATTTTGTCTATCTTTCTGTGAATGTGGTTTTTGTTCCACAGGCTGTAGGATTGTAGTTCTTCTTGCTTCTTCTGTCTGGTCTCTGGTGGATGAGGCTATCTAAGAGGCTTGTGCAAGCTTCCTGATGGGAGGGACTGGTGGTGTGGTAGAACTGAGTGTTGCTCTGGTTTGCAGAGCTCAGTAAAACTTTAATCTGCCTGTCTGCTGATGGGTTGGACTGAGTTCCCTCCTTGTTTGTTGTTTGGCCTGAGGCAACCCAGCACTGGAGGCTATAGGTTCTTTGGTGGGGCTAATAGCGGACTGCGGGAGGGCTCATTCCAAGGAGTACTTCCCAGAACTTCTGCTTCCAGTGTCCTTGTCCCTGTGGTGAGCCACAGCCACACGCGCACACACACAGGAGACCCTCCAATACTAGCAGGTAAGTTTGGTTCAATTTCCTGTGGGGTCACTGCTCCTTCCCCCTGGGTCCTGATGTACACAATACTTTGTGTGTGCCCTCCCATAATGGAGTCTCTTTTTTTTCCCCAGGCTTGTCAAAGTCCTGCAGTCAAATCCCACTAGTCTTCAAAGTCTGATTCTCTAGGAATTCCTACTCCCATTGCCAGACCCCCAGTTTAGGAAGCCTGACATGGGGCTCAGAACCTTCACTCCAGAGGGTGGGCTTCTGTGCTATAATTGTTCTCCAGTTTGTGAGTCACCCACCCAGCAGTTATGGGATTTGATTTTCTTGTGATTGTGCCCCTCCTACCATCTCATTGTGGTTTCTCCTTTGTCTTTGGATGTGGGGTATCTTTTTTGGTGAGTTCCAACATCTTCCTGTCAATGACTGTTCAGCAGTTAACTGTGATTCCGGTGCTCTCACAAGAGGGAGTGAGCACATGTCCTTCTACTTTACCATCTTGAACCAATCTCCAAGAATTACTTTGTTAACTTAATTTCTTTCGTTGCACAATACCTAGGTACTAGAAAAGTATCAGATGTATAATAATCTTACATTAATTTTGCTAATGAAAGAATGAGTGAGGTAGACTTGGAAAAATGAAAAAAAAAAAAAGGTTTAACCTTAATACTTGGGCTTTAATGAAATGAAGCCCTAGAACTTAACTAAGATAAATGTACAAAATTGTGAACATATATGTATTTCCAGTAGTTTCCATTAAAGCCTTTTTCATATACCATAATAGAGATTTACTTAATTAAATTATAGTATAGAATACCAGATATCCAAGCAAAATGATGTTGTAGAAGAATATTTATCAATGTGAAAAAATTCTCCATCAAAACAAATTTACAAACCTTACAAATAGTATGTTCCCATATTTTAAATAAAATTATAGAATATGGATGGAAGAAAGACATCAAAATTTCTATTACCGTATGTATAATAGTGAACTTACAAGTGTGTTTTTCTTTCTGTTTTCTAAGACTTTTATGTTAAGCTGATTTTTTTTTTTTTTTTTTTCGGTACGCGGGCCTCTCACTGTTGTGGCCTCTCCCATTGTGGAGCACAGGCTCCGGACGCGCAGGCTCAGCGGCCATGGCTCACAGGCCCAGCCGCTCTGCAGCATGTGGGATCTTCCCGGACTGGGGCACAAACCTGTGTCCCCTGCATCGGCAGGCAGACTCTCAACCACTGCACCACCAGGGAAGCCCTGAATTTTTTTTTTTAATTAGCAAAATTAAATATTTCAAAATCCAGTGAGGTTCTTTAATGTAGATTGGGTCCACATTGCTAATTAGATGTCTGTCCTAAGGCAGCACATCTATTATCTAGCTTAAGTAGGGGTTCTGACTAATAAAGGGTTACTACCAGTGGTGTGCTGTAAAAGATTTAATGACCAGCTCTTTGTGGAAAAATAATCTGATTTGTGGTGTTTTTTGGTGTGAATACTCCAGCCATGGTTAATTTCCAGCTGCCAACAAGACATCACAAAATGAATAGGTGAGAAGAGATGTACACAATCAGCTCTCATGAGATGAGCAGGCTCTGGCACACTGTTGTTTGCTACATAGATCATGCCAAGAATGCTAATTTTCAAATTAGTATTGACAATGGATTGGCAAACTGTTTCATAAAACGTCCAGATAGTCAATATTTTAGGCTTCTCACTGCACATGGTCTCTGTCACAAACACTCAACTCTGATATAGTAATGCAAAAGCAGATATAGACAATATATGAATGAATGGGTGTAGATGTGCTCCAATATTTCTTACAAAAGCAGATGGCAGGCTGGATTTGACCAATGAGCCATAGTTTGCTCACCCTGTATAGACCATAAAACACATGTAAAACCAAAAATGAATTCAACACAAGATAATCTTTCTTTAGAAATCAAAAATCCCATTGAGATATTGCTGTACCTCATATGCAGGGCTATGAACATCTGTTATTACTGTACTGTCAATGCATGGAAGTGGAAGTTAAAGGGGGTTTAAGCCAATAAAATGCAGGCTAATAAAATGTTTACTCAATTATATCATTTAGGGAACTAAAGTGTGTTTCTATCAGGTATATTGATTCTGTCATACTACAAGATGTGAAAAGACTGGGAAAAATGTGAAAGGCTGGTAAAATCTACAGAGGTCAGGCTCATGTTGAACCTATCTGCATGCTTATTTACATGATATTTTAATCATTTATCATAAATATGTAATTCTTAGTGAGTATGCACATGGGTCTCTCTTGCTAAGTTCTCCCCCCCCAACAAAAGTCAACTTCAGCACTATGTGATTAGTCTGCCTCACTGGTGGCCATCTCAATGATCAATTGTTACAGATAGCACTGTGCTGTGGAATTCCATGCACTTTAAGAAATCTGGTCCCAGCAAAGCATCTCTGAAAAAGCCAGGCACAAGACCAGTTGAACTAGGGCTCTATTCATTTTCAACTCATTGCTTTTCCCCAAAGTTTCAATTCTCTCGCAGTTTAGTCCTAGAACTCCTAGGTGGAGAAATTTGAGTTCAATAATGTTCCCCATTTAACTTCAATGCCATTCTTATTTACTAGGAACTTGGTAAGAGACAAAAGGACCATGATGTAAATGCTCTAATGTGCTCAGTGATTGTTAAAAAGCACTTAACATTCCACTTTCACCATGTAAGTATTGGATGAACAACTCAGTCATCAATTCAGTGACGGTTGCCATGCCCCTTCATTATGTGCAACGTTGACTTGATAACAGTGAAACCATATACATCAGCAAGAAGGCTCAGCCCTCACTCCTCCTTTGGTACACACAGCTGAGCCTTAATGATTCCCCAAGAACCTATGTTTGGGGCAAATTCCTCTGTGAATCATGATAGGACTTGATATTCCAGCAACACCTCTTTATTAAGGAACTTGCACTTTACTTCTGTTTATCTTCTTAATCACTGGAGCCTCTCAGTGTAGCCTGTAGAGAGCAAATCTCCTTCAAATATGAGAAAGCTGAGTCTTCAGAAAGGGGAAAAAGACTTGCCAAGAATTGTTATGTCATTCATTAGGGAGAATAAGATTAGAATTTAGGTTGCTGTAGGAACCACAGCTAGAAACATTTTCCCTGAGATATAACCTGAAATCTTCAAAGGCATTTAACCTCAGGGCCAAAGCACTGATTGTCTCATTAATGTTAGCAATTCCCCTTGGGGACCTTCTTTTTCATTTGTGCTTTGACCTGCAGGCCTGAGAGTGGGTGGCCATAAATCCTGTGAGGAAAAGTTTATCTAGCAGAGTGAGATACCTCTCTTTCCTGAGATCGAACAGAGTTGGGTCATGGAGAGGTCTCAGAGTGCCCTTAAGGCCCACCCTAGGTAAAGGATAAAAGTGTCCTAGAATTTAGCATGTAACTTTTCTGAAATCTTTGAGAGTTGAGTTTGGAAGGGCACCATCATGTTTTGATTTGTAAATGTTAAAAAAAAAATTCAGGTGACTTGAAATTCAGAGCTAAATTCAGGTTTTTCTCATCTTATATAGTTAAGTATGACAGTCCAAAACTGCATACAAATAAGTTTGATGATGTTGGAATTATAGACTGTTTAATCTGAGCCATTCCCTGGGATTAACAGCTTCATCTAGGAGGATTGAGTCATGGAGCTTCAAGTTTTAACACCCACTTTCACCAGGCCAGCTTTACTTAAACATTTTAAGTATTGGAACTTGGTGTAAGATTTTGTTAGGATAAAGTTTTTGGCTAGAAATTGATTTACAGTACCTTTCTCCTATGAAAAACAAGATACAGAAATAAAGAAATGTGAAGTGACTTTCTCAAAGACCACCCAAACAGTCATTAGCAGAAGTATTGAGAGTTCCCTCCAACACAGCATTCTGGAGGGATTATGTAAGCAGAGAGGTTAGGGACTCCCTTGAGAAAGAGAACGAGGAGTGACTTTCTGGACAAAAGAGAACCCATTTTGGCCTAAGCCATTTTGTGATCTAAGCCTGGCTGCAATTCTTGTCCTTGAACATGTCTCAGTAATTAATGATCTTAAGGGACAGAATGCAGAAACAAGGGAGAAGCAGTCAAGAAACAATAATGCAGCTTGGGGCAGGGTCCTCATTCCTCACAGGATATACACAATAATATAACTTTGAGTTCTGCAGGAACCAAGGCTCCCACCCAGGTGGAGGATGGAATGATGATGTTGACCATCCTGACTTCAATCAACTAAAGCTTGGACTCTGTCTACCTTTGCCCCCATTCTAAGCTGAATTCTACTCTGCTAAAGTCCTCTCATGGATATGCATGTACCCTTAGCTTAGAACTTCCCCAATTTTACTGTTCAGGGAGACATCGCTTTGGGAAAGATGACTTGGTGTTCTCCTTACTTGCTGCAAGCAGTAATAAATTCTTCCTTTGCCCAGTCTTTGGCTTGGTTGTGTCTATTGGCTCAACACACACCAAGAGGAAAACCAGTTTTCAGGTAACAGTGTCAGTGCCATTTCAGAGGTGTTTCATAAATCCATAGCTCCTAAAGCTGAAAAGGAACTCAAGAGTTTATGATATTCTTCCAGGAAGACAATTAATTCTAATCTCATGGTAGAGATAAAAGCCTAGACACTTAAGTGTTTTGTCCATATTCATACAAATAATTAGTGATAGGGTGACAAAGGCTCAAGTATAGTACTTCAGGTAGAGAGCTCTGCTCTCTACTCCCACCCTTGATCTCTTCTTGTCTGACCCTTCATTGATCAGTGGCTTCTGACTTTTTAGCTTCCAGTTTCTCTGATCTTTAATTTAGAAACAAAGCTCTGGAAATCTAACATTTAAGGCTTTCTAAAAGCAAGTTATGTTCCCTTGAGGAGAGCACGGAGAAAGATCTTTTCTTCACTGCACTTTTCAGACAAGGAGATTCAGACACAAAATGTTGGTTTGGATCCTGGACATGTGTCAGAGATATATTTGATCTCTTAAGAACACTCTATTATTAAATAAGACAAGACACGTGGTCTTTGGAAAAGTCAACTTTAAGAGTGATATGAGAACAGTGTATGTTTTTAAATTGTATCATACTTGACCCATACCAAAATTTCATTTACATTTTATAAACACATCTCCATCATTCCAAAATTATTACTCTTTGCCCACCCCTTTAATAAACCCATATGATAATTTTAACTGGCTGTCTCTAAACTGTTCTATTGTCTTTAGTACAATGGCACTGATATGTATATGTCAGAAGTAATGGAATGGTCACTTAATATCTTGAATAATGGTGATTGTTTATGTGAGCACACTGACAACAAGCATCTATACCTATATGAGCTATGTCTGTAGACGATGCATTTGTTAAAGGAGAAGAACAATCAGATATCTCCCCTTGGCCTATCCAAGGTATCATTCCTGGGTCTGGGAAAATAAGAGGAGATAACTACTGCCCTTAGTGCACTTGACACTGCTACTTGAAGATATCCCTCTGGTCAGGAGCAGTATCCTGCCTTGGCAGCAGCAAGGTACCGACACCACGATAAGACATATAATGTGGTTTATGATGATTATAAAAGTTTTTCATTTGTGTAGCTCTTCACATTGTTCTATGTAAAATCAGAGGGAACTCCTATTTCTCCAACCTCATTCTTTACTCATGTGTTCCAGTTTGTTAGTGTTCCTTTAAAAATAAGTGCCTACAAGACTATTCATTACAATATTATAATAGCTGGAGGAGTGAAAACAATTTAAACCAGTAAGAAAACAGTAATAGGAACTACTGTTTATCCATGTAATGAAATAATATTATTCAGCTGGAAAAAAGTGACAAATATCTCTCTTCACTTTCAATTTGTGTATATATGTATGTATGTATGTATGTATTTATTTACATATATAAATGTGGATTCATGGTTTTCTATATTATTTGACATATATCTGTTACTATTATTTTCATGCTCAAATTGTCCCAAATCTGGCTAGTAGAGACCCTATCAAACTGATTTCTATGTCCTTTTGACATTTTCCCAATTATGCTTCGAGTATTATCTCGCTTTCCCATTCAGTCTTCACCTAATTCTTTTCCTGACACAGTCACAGAATTAGCCATTCCTCCCACTCTTCCAAAATTTCTGTTTTTTTTTTAATAAAAACTTTTTATGCTGAGAAATTTCAAATATACAGAGTAGAAAGAATTGTATAATGACACTGCATTACCCATCGCCCAACTTCAACACTTATCCCTGGTTCTTTTTAGTTAAGAATGTCATTTAGAAACAAAGATCTTGCAGCTAGGTGTTCTCATTGCTTTTGGTGTGTCACTATAACCAAGTCCTCCCAGTAGACAATGCTAGGGAATGTGTGTAATGGGTTGAATAGTCTCCTCCCAAAACTCATATCCGCCCAGAACCTCATACTGTGACTTTTTTAGACAGAGTCTTTGCAGATGGAACTTAAGTTCAAATGAGATCTTACTGGATTAGGTGTGTCCTAAATCCAATGACTGGTGTCTTTATAAGAGAAGGGAGAGGGATACACACAGCCACAGACACATATGGAGAAGAAGGCCATCTGAGGATGGAGACAGAGATTGTAGTCATATGACTACAAGCCAAAAAATGTCAAGATTTGACATTGTCAATGATACAACTACCAGGAGGTAGAAAAGAGTGACAGAATAGATTCTCTTTCAGAGAATTCAGAATGAACCAACCCTTCCAACACCTTAATTTTAAACTTCTGGCCTCCAGAACTGTGAGAAAATAAGTTTCTGTTGTTTTAAGGCACCAGGTTTCTACTAATTTGTTCAGTAGCCTTAGGAAACTAATGCAATATGTATTTATGTGTATGTGTGCTGTGTGTATATATTTATATGCATATTTATGTGTGTATTTTGTGTATGTAGATGATAAGTGATATATAATGGTATTTAATATATAGTGTGATATATGTATATATGGTGATTTTATATATATATATATATATTTACATATTTATAAATACCATGAATTCACATGGAAACTTCCAATTCCAATCCAACAAAGGGGTTAATTCTAGTTCTTTTGTTGCTGATATTTGTAACTACTTTCTTGCACAGTGAGAAACTCAACTCCAATTACCTTTATACTTACATATCTGTAAGTATACTTACGTATACTTACATATTTGATCAATCTCTCTCTATGACCATAGATTTACAGTGAACTACATCTATTGGAATAATTGAATTGGTCATTTTCTTTTGGAATCCCCAGATAGTGAAAGAGTCCACCAAAATAGAGCTAAATAAAGTGGAGGTCAATAAGTTTTTGGTGATCAAATTGTGAGACTATTTGGAGAATGTTATTCTTAAGGGCTATTTTCATCAAATTGAGTAACTATATGTATTCTTCTTCATTTTAACTATTCTCTTTATTGATATTAAATCATCTGAGTGAGAACTCATTTTATCTTCC
The DNA here is from genome assembly GCF_000442215.2 of Lipotes vexillifer. Classification (NCBI taxonomy): domain Eukaryota; kingdom Metazoa; phylum Chordata; class Mammalia; order Artiodactyla; family Lipotidae; genus Lipotes; species Lipotes vexillifer. The sequence continues at coordinate 2,092,626 of NW_006785351.1, read as the reverse complement.
ACAACATTGGAGATAACTCTGGTTAAACGTCTATTAAAAATCTGTTTTTCCAGACTTCCTGCTAACAAATCTGGAGGTGGGATAAATTTACCTAAAACAAGTTACAAACAAAAATGAATCAGAACACAACTTGCTTTATGTATTATGTTTCTCTTTGTTTCCTTGATTGGATTTGTAGAAGACTCAGGCATCTTTTAAAGGATGCTTGGGTAGCACATTAGCATCATAAGCAAGAGTACTGTATAGTGCATGGGGTTTAGCTTAATGTTTAACTTCTTGGGCTCTGAATCTAGGGCACTTGTGACCAAATACTCACTAACTGCATGGTTTTGGAATATTGCTTCACTACTTTATCATTCAGTTTCCTCACCTGGAAAATGGAGATTGAAGTTTACCAACTTATAGTGATAACTAATTTAATGCACTTTAAGTCATTTAAAATTATGTTGACCCAAGGTGAATTCCCAATGAATGTTAGCTATTCTTATTTACAGACCAGTATTTCTGAATAAAATGTGTTAATTGTGGTAGTTTTATATTCTTCCAACATCCATCTTTATTATCTTATTTAACAAATATTTTTTGAGCTCCTAAGTGTGTGCCAGGCAGGGATTTTACATAAATTCAAATGTTATATCAACAATGTCTACATTTGTTTCTTTGTGCTTGCCTGGAGGACATGACACGAAATGTTACAGGCTGTGGGGCCGTATTATCATGACTTGGTTCAGTGTGCAAGTCTACTTCACAAAGTACATCTTTCATAAAATCTGAGTAATATTCTAAAGTAGAACCACTTCTCAACTTGACAAAGTAGTCACTTCAGTTGTTGACAACAAGGAAGAGAATTGAAAAGGACCAGCAGGAAGGAAGAAGAATGAGACTGTAGTGTATTTTCAATAGTGAGAGTACTTTCTCATAGTTTGGTGCCCCAAAGTAAAGGTGAACTTCTGCCCCCCGAGATTTTCTTTTTAGAGTATGGAAAAGCACCCCTTAAAAATCTGCCCTGAGCAAACCTTCCCATTGTCCAGCTACCCTAAACATTGCCCTGCCTCCTTGATGAAGTAGTCTGACCCCTCTGACAAGAGTTCCCACAACCATCTCTTCACGCCTTGTTGGTTTAGTTTTTCACATGATGGATGACAGGACACACAGTCGACAGGGCTGTTGGTACCTGCTCTGTAAATGACGCTGGTATCATGCCGCCAAAGGCAAAGTGACCATCTCTCAATTCTGGCTGAGCATTTTGACTTCAGTTTTTCATGTATGGAAGCAAGTGATTTATGAGACACCAAAAAGCATAAATGGCCTTCCATTTCTTTTGAGAAGGATAGACTTCCTGTATAACCCCTGAACCATGCTTTCTTTGCAAGATAATGCTGCCCAGGAAGGAAGAGTATAGCATCTCTCCCTCCACCACTAAAGCCAAAAGTGTTTGTTTTAGTGAGTTTTGTGTGTCTGAAGGCCTAGCCAGTAGATGGACCATTGGAGTGATTGGATGTGCTGTGTTGGTCTAAGCTGAATCATTCTATTTATCCTAGCTTGTCAGTAGATACTGCAGGTAATAATCTTGTCCCAAAATGAAATGGTTTTGAGATTGGCATGAAACTGTGCCATAATTTAGATAAGAAGAGAGTGCTAGGGCTTCCCTGGTGGCGCAGTGGTTGAGAGTCAGCCTGCCAATGCAGGAGACATGGGTTCGTGCCCCGGTCTGGGAAGATCCCACATGCCGCGCAGCGGCTGGGCCCGTGAGCCATGGCCGCTGAGCCTGCACATCCAGAGCCTGTGCTCCGCAACGGGAGAGGCCACAACAGTGAGACCCGCGTACCGCAAAAAAAAAACATCCCTAGGTTCCTGATTGGGGCTTAGAGACTGAGTGCCCTCGTGAACCATCTGAGCTACAATACTTCACTTGCATGGGCCCCTGAACAAGGTGAAATTCAAAGGTGAGACTTGGGGTTGTGTTGGGGGGGTAGGGTGAAAAGCCATTCTGGTTTGTCCAGAATTGAGGAGTTTCTTGGGACATAGTGCTTTTAGTACTAAACTATAGACAATCCAAAGGGACATAGGACTTCCAGTACTAAAATCTGGACAGTCCTAGGCAAAGTGAAACAAGCTGACCACATTATTTGGAGGTGAGAACTTGGAAGCTCTGTAGGATGGCGTGAAGAGTAGTATGACTCCAGATTGGAGTGAAGATGTCACTAAAATTTTTTTTAATGACTTGAATTTGAATTAGCAAGTAACAAGGCTGACAGACTGACCATCGTACCATAGATTTAGTAGCCTTTATGTGAACCTGCCTGGAGATGGAATTGTTTCCTGAGGCTAGAATGGAACTCCCTCTAGAAGTAGAAAGTGAGTTATCCCAGAAGATCATGTCAGAAGGAACTGTGTCTTATGGGTAACCCCCCAGTATTTGGCCCCAGCTTGGGTACCTTGTAGCCACTAAATACATCTTTAGAAATTGCCAAAAACTTTGATTCTGTTTAAGCCTGTTTCTTCATGCTTTAACACTCACATATAGAGGTGGGAGTCGTTTGTATTTGCTTGATTGACATTTTCTTGTGGGAAAAAATGAAAAGGTGACTTAGATTTTTAGTCATTCGTTATTGTCATTAGTGAATGAGGAATACAAAACCATATAGGGTTTGAAAAATATTTCAGACACCATTTTAGACATACAAGGCTTGCAAAACAAGGCAAATTCCAGAGACTATTTTTTCCGCATCCTTAAGGAAAGGAGCATTCTTTCGAAGGTTATACAGTTGATACTTTAGTGATTTATTTGGCCTGGATGCATCTAAATGTGACTTTGTAAGACATACTAACTGCTTGAGAAGCAACTTGAGATTTAAAATAAGCTTTTAAAAGGTCTTCTGGCCTTAAGAGCAGGAAGTGACATATCATTGAAAACAAATCTGCTTTAATTCCACAAGTTTTCTTTTTGTAAAAAAAAAGAAAGAAAAAAGACATTGGGGCTGCATAAGTGGATCTAAACATTAAAAATCTCTTCCTTGAGACTTGGATAGACTAAGGAGAGTCTTTTAAAATAATTTTCACTGATCCCTTTTGCTTACAAGTCAATAGAAATGTCCTCTGAATGGAAATACACAGATTCGAGAGCCAGACTCCCTCATGCTTTTTAACAGGTCCTTAAACTAAAATTTCTAAATGAGTGACCTCATGGAAACATTATGATGCAGTAACTTAGAGCAAGTCTCTGGTATCTTGAGTTCAAGTCCCAGTTTTGCCACTAACCAGCTCTGTGACTGTGGGCAAGTGACTTAATGTTTTTGTGTCTCAGTTTCCTTGTCTGTAAAATGGGGATAATAGAAGTACTTTTCTCATAGGATTGTTATGAGGAATAAATGAGTATATATATATTAAGTACATCAAACAGTGCCTGGTTAATATGTGCCATGGAAACTTTACTTACAAGCATAGTATAATAATACAGTACAGTATAAAAATATAAAAACCTTTTGAAGAGCCTGAGCTCTCAAACCACTAAATCAGAATCTCTAAATAAGTGATTCTCGATACTTGATGCATATCAGAATCACCTGGGATACTCTTTAAAAATTCACCTGCCCAGGCTTTACACCAGGCAAGGTAAATCAAGACGTCTGAGGTTGAAGCTCAGAAATCTGTACTTTAAAAAAAAAATTTCTGGTGTGTGATTCCAATGCAGAGTGTTGAGAATCCCAGCTCTAAGCTAAAGCTTGATAATCATTGCTTTATAGGGACTTTGTTTGTCATAGGTCAAGATGTTGTGTGTTTAATTGTTTGATCTTATAACATTTTCATGATTCACTCATTGTTCCAAAGGTGTGAGTAGGCCTATATTATTTTGTCAAAGGCTATAATTTTCTTGACGCTAGGGTGTCCCTCTGTTGCCATTCACACTCAAGTATCTAATATAGGACCAACGTATAGTGATGATGAGGGAGGCAGGAGTGGAAGAGTAATTGTTGAATTTCACCAACTGCGTTTAAGATCACAATAATATTTTCAAAGTAAAGAAGGTCAGTCAGGAGTGGTAAAATTTGGATGAGGTCTACACAGGGCTCCCCATCCACACAAGTCATGCCATCCTATTTTTTTTTTCTTTGTGAGACTTTGTTCTTTCCAGTCCCTGCCTTGTTCTCTCTGCCAAGGGGTCTCCCAACCAGGTCACTCTGAAGCCTTCTGTGAGTGAGAACTCATATGATCAACAGTTTGGTGAATTGTTCTGACACAAGCCTCTGTGGGTAACAGCTTCAGATACTTTTTAATGTGCCCGTGTGATCTTCAGCTGGCTGCTGCCTTCAATTTCCTCATCCAGAATTGGGGAATAATTATCTCACTGACTCTTGTAAAGCTCCAGTAAGATAACATATGTGAGAGTGTCATATAATATGTACAGGTCCTTGCTATTATTTTTTTATCAGACTACTGGGCACTCACACTCACTGCATTCTAAGGTAGTTGAGAACAGAGCAGATATGATTGTTATTTGATGGACAAATATTTTACTTACAGAGAAAGCAAATATGCCAGAGGACTTTAGGTTCAATAATTTGGTGACCTAGATAATATACATTCTCTATGTAAGTGGTAGAAACTGAATGCTCCATCACTGGAGCAACAGATTATCAAAACTATAACATTTCAACATAAATGCTGAGCACAGAAGAGGCCAGACATTCCCAACATTGCTGTTCCTGCTTATTTTTCCTGAGAAGTTGTCTCAATCAGCTTAGAGCATCTTGACACAACTGTACACAGTCACTAGAGGGTTGTGATGTGGAGATAGACAGACAGAGAGACAGGCAGACAGACAGACACAGAGAGACAGAGAGAAAGGGAAAAAAAAAGAAAAAGAAAGGTTGAAAGCAAGAAATCCACACACCAATCCTGCGGTAACCTAGCAATCAAGGCATTAGCAGCCAAAAAGCTTTTCTCATGGAGGGGGAGTTAATGGATTTATATTATTTGTGGTTATCTGGATTTCAGATTGACAACATAGATATTCAAACTCTGAACTCAGCTGGAAGCAGCTGCCACTGACTTTTCTGTGACCTAGCTGGAAACTTTAAATCAGCTTTCTCCTTGACTTTCAAGGGAATGACGTGCTCCAAATCCATGAGATAGCATCTCCTCAGTGTTTTATTACCTCCAGAGGACCTCAGTTCAGTATGGTCTGTAACTACAGCCTCTCCTTCGAATGCTAAGTCCGGTTAAGATTGCTAAATCATAAAGTACTCTTTACTGGAGTAGAGATGTCCTAGACTGTAGGTACAACTGAGCTTATTCTACAAGATGCACTCAGTGAACCTGCATCCAGTACAAACCCTACAACATATTACTCATAGACCGACATGGATCTATACCCACGGCTCTCCCTGTTCAGTACATCTTGCCAGTTACTTTCTTCCTCACTTTCTTGTGTTTATTTGTCTCTGGGAGATTGATTTACAGGGCTTCTATGCGGGTATAGAAGACATTTTCTTCTCAGTGCATTGTGAGCTGCTTCCAGTTCCTATGCTCAACAACTGGCAAAAGTGAGATACTCCTCTAGAAACAGAGTTTGAATCTCTCTCTGGTTCACTTCAGAAGTGATGCGAGGACTTTGGTGCTAGGAGTAGAGGCATAGTCCTCTTCCTTCCCCCGTGTTGCGGAGATTGGGGGAAACTTCCACTAGCAACAGGCTTCCTTTTGCCCCATGACAAATTGTGCTGAAGGTTTGACATCACCAAATACATCATAAGGATTGGGCCAGCTCCTACTCTCTGTCAGTGTAACAGATGTGGCAGCAGCCACAATGTCAATAAAGGTTATGTCCTGCTTCAAAGAAAAAGGGGCCAAAACACCATTTAAGTAATTGCTTGGGGGAAAAAAAATCAAGCTATCCTTCTAGGCAGGCAATGGCATTATCAGGAAGCCTCCATACACGGGCTGCTTCTCCCTTCCTTTCCCGGATGAGTTGAAAGGTGTTATCAGAGGAAGACATGTAGGTCTATTACCAAGAGAAAGAGCACTGGGAGTCCTTATTCTAAAATTTGACCCAGACCATAATATACCCCAGATGATATAAAATTTCCTTTGGATATTTGATATAATGGAGGGGAAAAAAGGAAAAGAGTCATTAAGGTGAAATCAGTATAGTGCTAGACTTGTTTTATATTTTAATATTATTAAATTCTGAATTTTATATGGAGCATCCTATTTTCTTTTTCTTTTTTTTTTTTTTTTCTTTTTGATGCTTAGGGCCTCTGAATGATTTAATTATAACCTAAGCAAAGAGAATTCCAGGAAGAAAGAATAACATGAGAAGGGAACTTCAAGAAGAACAGCACAGCTGGAGTGAAAACCTAGAGGTGGGGAGTGGCAAGTAATGAAAGTGGAAGGGTAGGTGGGAGCAGACCATAGACCAACCACTCTAAGACATCTAAGACAGAGCTTGGCTAGGCTACTATACTAGAGTTCTATAGTGATGAGACACTCCTGCACAATTATTAATAGAAAAGTAGCAGGATCATATTTGCATCTCAGACAAACCACTCTGACAGTTGTGTGAAAGATGGATTAGAGAAAGACAAGAATAGAGGCAAGTAAACCAGTTAAAAGGATGTTGAACTAGACCTGGCAAAATATTAGGAGGGTCTGAACAAGATTATTATAGTAAGATAGAAAGGAACAATATTTAAGGATTGAAATTAACTGGGGTGGTGAGTCGTTAGATACTAGGACAGAGGAAGCAGTCTCTATCAATGATAAGGTCCTCATTTCTTAGTTTGTGTGACTGGGGATATTGTGGTACCTTCAACAAAGATGAAGAATATTGGAAGAAGATCAGGTTGGAGAGTGTGAAGGATTAGTTAAGCTCTGAGCAGGTTGAATTTGAGTCTCTGGAGAATAAGAGCAGTCCTAATTTTCCAACCTGCTTCTAAATAGCTGCCTCAGTTGCCCATCTACCGTCATTACTAGATAGAAACTTCCATTCCTACAGTAGACCCGCACTTTTGGAGTAATATGTTACACTCAGTCTCTAGCCCACATTACAGAAGAGGGTGTGTTCTTGCAATTCACGAGACAATATACTCCCATCTATTCCCTTTGAATTCTAAACCATTCTTAACCCAGGACCACTGTGGTCTGCTGTAGCTTAATGCAGCCTAGAGTAACAGGATGCTAGGAAGAGTAGGAACACTCCAGAAAAGTGTTCATTGAAATCTGCACAAACAGATCTCACTTGTAGATTAGTGGATTGATACAATACCAAGACTGAATAAACTCTATGGAAAAATCCTAGTGTTGATTCAGTTGGCCATCTAAATTATCTCGGATACAAAAAATGAACACCTGTTTAAATTAACTAAGACAAAAAGTGAAGTGTTTTGACTCTATAATCAAACAGCAGAGTGTTGAGGGGCAACTGGGCCTCAGGGATAACCAGAAACTGGGTTGTGAACTCCATTAGTTTCTCTCTCTTTCTATCTCTCTCTTATTTCTGTTTCTCTGTGTGTCCCTAATTCATTCCCTTAGATGGGCTTTCTCCACAAGCTGGTTACATTGTCCATTGATAGATCCCAGGATTTCATTTAAAGTCCTTCCATTCAAGAGGGACGGTTTCTCCTCCATATTTTCAATTTGAAGAGCCCTGGTGCTCAGTGAGTAGAGTGTTATGATTGGCAACCTCTAGTAGAATCACACATTTGAAGAGTAGATGAACAATATTTCCCTGCCCTGTCCAAAAGTGGTGCTGTTCTCAAAAGAAAGGAGATACACCTATCAGATAAAGCAATAGATGCATGCTATGCTGTTATTGCAAAAATTACACAAAGCTTTGTGCATACCACGTCATGCCTAAGTTTCACATAAGGGCAATGAGAGTTTATTATGCGAGCACTGAGCTAGGTCTCACTCTGAGAATATGAAGTTGGGCAGGTACCATTACTCTACTCTCTATTCTGATTCATGACTCACTCCCCTGTGCTCCTATAGCAACAAATGTGTGCATCTGGTAAACCACTTAATACACTACCTTGTAATTATTATTTATGTGCCTGTCGTCATCTCTAGACGGTGAGTTCCCTAAGATCAGTAACTATCTTCATCGCTTTTGTGTGCCCGGTCCCTGGCACATTATTTCAGTGGCATTCTTTCTTCTGCTAGAGAAGAAAAACTGAAAACTATTTCTTAATTTGAAACTCTGTTCCCAAGTCACAGAAGCAGCAAGCCTCTCAAACAACAATTTGGAAAAAAAGCTATACATTGCATTTCAGACAAATATTGTTATTGAAATTAAGATTACTCCTGAAAGTCACAGCAGTCTTCCCATAGCTACCCTTGAGAGATGTTTGCTGATTGATTAGAAAAATGCAATGGGAGAGGGCTCCCCTGGTGGCGCAGTGGTTGAGAGTCCGCCTGCCGATGCAGGGGACATGGGATCGTGTCCCAGTCCAGGAGGACCCCGCGTGCCGCGGAGCGGCTGAGCTTGTGAGCCATGGTCGCTGAGCCTGCGCGTCCAGAGCCTATGCTCCACAACGGGAAAGGCCGCAACAGTGAGAGGCCCACATACCGTAAAAAAAAAAAAAAAAAAAAAAATGCAATGGGAGAAAGGGAGGTAAGTGGTAGTCTTCATGTATTTTTCATACATGAATAATAATATTGATGTATGTAAAGATGATATTAGTAAATTATCAGTCACACAGTATTGTGTTTGGAGTTGTATAGTGGTAACAGGAGTGGTCAAGAATTTGTGTTGTGCCATTGACTCTCTTTCTTTCCCCCCTAAACAGCATGAAATTGTGAATCTGTTGACTAGTGTTCGGGGTAAAGTGGATGAGTCTGGAACACTAGCAAACCTATTGTCCTGCAAATCAAACACATGATTTTTTTCTCACCAGCAATATCCCACCATCAACACAGCTAATCATCCAATAAAGGCTGAAAGTAACTGCTAAATTCCAGCAACTATTCTTTGACATTACTTGTTCTTACATATCTATACAGAGAAAAGAGTGTTTAAAGAAATGATGGGATTCTTCAGGGGCATTTGCAATATCTTGGTCCTGTTAAAGGGGTCACACACCCCTTTCCTTCTTCCTCCAAATAATTGGACACTAGGAAATTAATTTGAATTGATCAATGGATTGGCTTCCACTCCACCAAGGAGCTTGTCATATACAAGAGCAACATTTAGGATGAAAAATCTAACCATATGCAGATTCTCAGTTTTGTTCCCAAAATAACTCCTGGTGTTGTTGGCTCCTTTTCTTCATCTAGTTACCATCTGGGGTTTGTGTATGTCTGTGTGTGCATGCACACAGGCAATAATACCTCCTCCCCACAATCTGCCAGGCACAGACACTCTCCATCTACCTCTCTCACGTTTATATACTCACTGAACCAGGGATGCGGAAAGGATTTCAGATAGAATGAAGAGGCCCAGTTTCTGCCTTCCTGCCCAACATTTTGCATGCACTTCATGCTTGTCTTAAAAGAAAAAAATGTTGATCTGTGAACAGAGGCCAAGGAGACTGGTAGCAATAAGAATTAATTTGCAAAAGTCTAGGATGTATGTGAATCTTTGGTGCTTATGCAAGTGCATGGAAGTGCTTAAGGGCTTGGGGGCTGCAGACAGTTTTGTATAAACTGAACAAGTAACTCAAACCATGGCCTGTTTCCTTTTTACTTCAGCAACTTATTTATTTCACATTTCTTTGGTTTAGAAATGACCAGGACACTGAACTAATTAAAAAAATAATTTAATATATAGGAATAAATCCTACCCAAGCTGAGACCTTGTCAGCCAATTTCAACCTGGAGTTCAACCTCAGAACAGAATAGTAAATCTCCTATAATAGGGGCTTCCAGATCCAGTATATCATAGAATGCTTTGCATACTTGTCAGGAAGCACAATTCACCTCACCAACTGCCCTCACAAACTTCCTGAAACATGAGGGGCTCAGTGTATTAATAGGGAACCAAAAGGTCTGTGGAGAAGGAGGCTGGATTCAGGTGTTGACAATGTAGCGAAAGCAGGGTTTACCCTTGGGAAGCCAGAGGAAGGTAGGGATTCAATGCAAGTGAAAAATGGAGATAGAGAAGGATGAAACCAGAGCTCACTCTGCCTTCTCTTCCCCCTGTGAAGCAGATTAACACACACAGGAAGCAGCTATTCCAGGCTTTGGTTCATTTTATCCCAGAGAACAGGTCAAGGAAAGGACAAAGTAGCCTTAGTGCACACAAATACACCAGGAGGAAGCCACAAGGAGGGGCTTGAGAGAGAAACGCTTTCTTTCTTTTTTTTTTTTTTTTTAACATATTTATTGGAGTATGATTGCTTTACAATGGTGTGTTAGTTTCTGCTGTATAAAAAAGTGAATCAGCTATACATATACATATATCCCCATATCTCCTCCCTCTTGCATCTCCCTCCCACCTTCCCTATCCCACCCCTCTAGGTGGTAACAAAGCACCAAGCTGATCTCCCTCTGCTATGTGGCTAACTCCCACTAGCTATCTGTTTTACATTTGGTAGTATATATAAGTCCATGCTACTCTAAGTCTGCTTCTTTGAGTGAAAGATGTGAACTAGCAGGCCCCCTAATGGCTGTGCTGGTATGAAATGACCATTTTGCTTGGCATTCCTGTACCTGCTGAAAAAGAACTCTACGGTGGCTGATGCTTATTGAGCACCCCTGCTGGACCACCCTTAGGAGATGGTGGAGTGGGAGTGCCTGTAGTGATTTAGGATTATGAACTACGAGAAAGCCTCTGTGACCTTACACTTCTATGTGTAATGTTGAAAATCTCCCAGTCAAGACTCAACTCTTGGTTAAGACTCTGTCCATGTTAAAGAAGGGATAAGGAGAAGAGTTGAGTAATTTGTGAATTAATTATTTTTAAAGACTTTCCCTGATTTAGACAGTAAGAAATGGAAGAGAGGGGGAAAGAACATATGGTGTCTGAGGCGGAAGAAAGGGACATCTTTGACAGGGCTAGTGAAATTAGAGACATTCAGTGTACTTCATAGTTTCCTTTAGCAAAAATGTATATAGATCTGGTGAAGACAGTGTGAAAGGAATAAACATTTTCTAATTCCATTCTAGTTCTACTGATGATCCATGATACACAAAGTTCTTTTTTGCATGATGCCTTGGGTTCCCAGGGTATAAGAAAGAATATCTTTCTTACTTTTACTCACCTCAAAGGAAAAGATTGGGACCAGCCTTAATGATTTAGGACAAAGGATTCTGATTCCATAAGCCCCATTAACTGCCTATATAGTTGTAATCAGATTATAAACATATGTACCTGAATTTTGTGCTAGGGCCATAAGAATGCAGGGGAATTTTCAGAGTTGAGCAGGTTTGCAGGGGTTTTCAGTCATACCAGTCATCATGTGACCAGCAAACATCTAATTTCCAAGGAAGTCACTGAGATAAAATAGGCTTCTAAATCCACATCATCATTCATTAGAATGTCATTTCCCCTTGGAAATTTTCAGTTCAAGGCAAAATGATTCATGGTCATAGGGTAAAGAAAGCAAAATCAGATACCAATTGCCCCTCCAAAGAGTGTTATAGATGATTTATGAAGTGTTTGGCCTATCACTAAGATTTCAAGCTCATGGGGCAACAACAGACTTTTTTAGGGGATGGGGAGGGGAAGCTCTCATTAATATTAACAGAATGTGGCCCCATAAATCCTAAAACTCACACTGAGCACATGATTTAGTTTTGACCATAATAAAGAGATCACAAACACAGAGATTTATCTGCTTGATGTTTTAACCTCTTGATCAGAGGGTCTCATATTGGATGGATGGAGATGCCAGGACGCTTGCTCCACACAACATAGAGATTCAGATTGGACATGGCTCTTCAGTCATGAGGCCCTGCTCATCCTCTAAGTAACATATATATTTCCACATATTCTTCTATGGGTTTCTATGGTTATCTCCTTTTTCATTCTTTTCTCTGAAGAATGCCAAAGATTGAGGTTCAGAGAGAAAAGATCAGAAGTTGATTATTTAGGGTAATTTGAAGAAAGGAGATTCTTTTCCATGAACCATGTGTACACTTCATACTATGGTGACTTTTCTAGGATAAAAGTTTAAGTCCTTGAGGATGATGTAGAGAAGAGATAAAAGGGACAGGGAAAAATCAAGGAACAAACAACTATTTTGACAACATATTATTAAAACTAAATTAATAATTTTGTCCTTACTATGTGCTAGGCCCTGAGTCAGGAGCTATAGGGGATATTAACACATTTATGAATTACTTTTTTTCATGGAAGTTTATGTCTTGTTGAATAGAGAAACTTATAAACATTAGATAATATCCAATAATAAAGAATTTAAATGGCATTTCTAGACAACAGTAGCTATGTTATTAAAGGGCACCTATGATTAATTACTCAACAAATTGTACAGACAATAATTGCTGAAATATTTCAGAGAAAGGAGAGATCCCTTTAGGCTAAGCTTGGAAGGGGCATTGTTAAGGAAAAAATATAGTTCAATTTAGTCTTGCCAGGACAGGAAGTGATTTGGATAAGTAGAGAGGAATACCATGTGTTTTGATTATCACAGGAAAGAGAAATAAATGATTCTTCCTCTCATGCTTACAACAGATGTAGCTTTATGCTAGATATTTTCATCACAGTAATTTGTGAAATAGATATTGTTATTCCCAACTCATAAAAGGGGAAACTGAAGCTCATGGAGGTGAATTACTTTGACTAAGGTAGCTATCAAAAATAAGAACATGGAATTTCACATTCACCCATGATTCAGTAATAGAGAACATTTTTACCTTTCCAGCTTGAAAAGGTAAAAAACTAAACAAAGTATATGAAATAACTTTTTTAGTCATTGGATAATAGAATGCAGGACTGTAATCTCTGAGATGAGAAACAAATGAAAGCATCCTTATTCTGCCCTAGTTTACTACCTGGAGTTTCCAGGCCATAGGATAGAGTGGGAGAATCCAAACAGAGACTGGTGGTCTTGCAGGAAAGCTAAGGTGGTTACTTTATTTTGGAATAAAGTACCAGAGAAGATAAAGTTTTATAGGGAGACTTTTGGAAATCTTCAGAGGGGTTCATTTGGATCATTGATTGAGTAGTAATCTGTGGACATGTAAGAAAAAAAATACTCATGTACAGGCAAAGACCACTGGCAAATAGTATGATGAACAATCCCTAGAGGTCATAGACAGTAAAGAATAGTTTGTATTTTTAAGATCCAGAGTAGAAAGAACTCATAAAACATGGTTCATTTGGCAGAGCCCTCAAATGTGGCCTTCTTGGTGGGAATAAGTTAGCTCTAGATTAAAGAATGCTCTTGGCCTCCCTTAACAAAGTGTAGAAGTAAGACTCAAATAATCAAACAATAATAAGTAACTTAACTGCCTTCTAGGACAGTCTGAAACTATTTAAAGGAATAACAACAACAATCCAGCACTTACAAAATTCAAAATATCTGGCATCCAAACAAGAATTACCAGGTATGCATATAAGCAGGAAAATATGATCATAGAAGAAGATAATCGATCAATAGAAACAGACTCAGAAACGATAGAGATAATGGAAGTAGTAATAAAAGGTATTAAAACGGCATTTATATATAAGCTTCAACTGATAAAGAAGGTAAAGTAAAATATAAACATGATAAGAAGAAAATGGAAATGTATAAATATGGCCCAAATGGAAATCCTAGGGATAAAATATCTACTACTGAAACTAAAAATACACTATATGTAATGGATTAACATCATAGTAGACATTGCTGAAGAAAATGCCATTGAAAGTAAAAGCATAGCAAAAGAAACTGCTTAAAATGAAGCCCAGAAAGAAAAAGAGACCAAAAATGAACAGAGCTTAATGATTGTATGACAATGTCAAAAAATCTAAAATAAGTGTGACTGAAGTCCTAAAAAGAGAAGATGGGGAAGGAAGGACAAAAAAAATGTGAAAAAATAATGGCCACAAATTTTATGAATTTGATGAAAACTATAAACCCACATACATCAAAAACCTCAACAAAATTCAGACGATATGAACTTTTAAAAATTCACACCATACTGTTCTTCATAGTGGCTGTATCAATTTACATTCCCACCAACAGTGCAAGAGGGTTCCCTTTTCTCCACACCCTCTCCAGCATTTATTGTTTATAGATTTTTAATGATAGCCATTCTGACTGGTGTGAGGTGATACCTCATTGTAGTTTTGATTTTCATTTATCTAAGGATTAGTGATGTTGAGCATTCTTTCATGTGTTTGTTGGCAATCTGTATACCTTCTTTGGAGAAATGTCTATTTAGGTCTTCTGCCCATTTTTGGATTGGGTTGTTTGTTTTTTTGATATTGAGCTTCATGAGCTGCTTGTAAATTTTGGAGATTAATCCTTTGTCAAAGAAAAAAAATGTAGTTATGAAGAATGTAGGGGCAGGGCAGGAATAAAGACACAGATGTAAAGAATGGACTTGAGGACAAGGAGAGGGGGAAGGGTAAGCTGAGATGAAGTGAGAGAGTGGCATGGACTTATATATACTACCAAATGTAAAATAGACAGCTAGTGGAAAGCAGCCACATAGCACAGGGAGATCAGCTTGGTGCTTTGTGAGCACCTAGAGGGGTGGGATAAGGAGGGTGGGAGGGAGATGCAAAAGGGAGGAGATATGGGTGTATATGTATATGTGTAGATGATTCACTTTGTTATAAAGTAGAAACTCACACACCATTGTAAAGCAATTATACTCCAATACCGATATTAAAAAAAAATTCACACCAAAACAATAACTTAAATATTAAAATTGTATTAAAAGCAGCCACTGGAAAAAAAGATACATATGAACAGTGTAGTACAGAGTAGCAGTGCTAAGAATGATAACTAACTTCTCTTGAAAAATTATGCAGGCCAGGAGACAATGAAGTTAGTTTTTAAGAAATTGTAAAAAGGAAAAGAAGGAAAAGAAGAATAAATAGCAGATTATAAAAATAGAAAAAAATAGAGGATTTAAACCAACTGTATTGATAATTACATCAAATGTAAATGGCTTAAAGACTCCAAAGAGAAACAGATTGTCAGATTTTGGTATAGTAGCCCAAATGGAATAAGACACTCCACAAAGTTTTCACATGCCTCTTTGTAATCTCATTGAAAAACTATTTGACAATTTTATATAAAGTTCAACATAAATCTACCTTATCACTAAACAATCACTTTCAGGTGTTTTCCCAAATGAAATAAAAGCATATATCGACACAAAGACTTACATTTCAAATGTTCTGGAAGCTATATTTATAATTGCCAAAATGTTCATTTAGCTTAGAAGCTATTTCTTAATAGTATAATCTGGAGTGACTGGGAATTTTTAAAATTAGCAATTCCTGGCTTCTCTGTGTTGGATAATTCCTTCTTTAGCTTATTTTTTTAATCTTGAATTGTATTATAGGCAAGTAGGATAAACACAAAGAGATCCACAAACAGACACGTCACAGTTACAATGTTGAAAGAGAAAGAAAGAAATTGAAAAGCAGCAAGACAGAAACAAGAGAGCACAAATAAGATTTGCAGTTGACTTATCATCAGAACAATGAAGGGCAGAGGGCAATAGGATGACATATTCAAAGTGCTGAAAGAAAAAAAAATGTCAAACAAGAAATATAACCAGAAAAACTTTCAAATTTGAAGGTAACTTCACTAAAGAAAAATACACATAGAAAATAAACATATAAAAAGATGTTTCACATCATATATCATTAGGGATGAAATGCCCTTATATCTATTAGAATGGTCAAAATCCAAAACACTGAAAACACCAAGTGCTAGCAAGGATGTGAAGCAACAGGAGCTGTCATTCATTGCTGGTGAGAATGCAAAGTGGTGCAGCCACTTTTGAAGAGTGGCCATTTCTTACAAACTAAACATACTCTTACCATATGATCCAGTAATCATGCTCCTTGTTATTTACTCAAATAAGTTGAAAACTTACATTCACACAAAATTCTGAACATAAATGTTTGTAACAGCTTTATTCATAATTGTCAAAACTTGGAAGGAACCAAGCCATCCTTCAATAGAGGAAAGGATATATACAAAAATGTGGTATATCCATACAGTGAATATTATTCAGAGACAAAAAGAAATGAGCTATCAAGCCATCAAAATACATGGAGAAACCTTAGATGCATACTACTAAGTGAAAGAAGTCAATCCAAAAAGATTATTATACTATATGATTACAACCTATGATTTTCTGCAAAAGGAAAACTGTGGAGAGAGTAAAAAATCAGTGGAAGCAAGGAATTTGGAAAGAGAGAGGAAGGGATGAACAAATGGAACAAAAGGGATTTTTAGGGCAGTGAAACTACTATTCTGTATGATACTGTAATGATGGATACATGCCATTATATATTTGTCAAGGCCCATAGCATGTTCAACACAAAGAGGGAACCCTAATATAGACCATGGACTTCAGTTAATGATAATGTACCAAAATTTGCTCATCAAGAATAACAATTGTACCACATTAATCCAAAATGGTAAAAATAGAAGAAACTGGTGGGTGATGAGGGGTATGGGAACTTTATAGTTTTCACTCAATTCTTTTCTTAAAAAAAGGAAGTTCATTAAAATAACAATGGCCATAAAACAATGAAGATAAAATAAAGACATTCTCAGATAAATAAAAAGTAAGACAATTAATTGCTAGCAGATCCACTTTACAAGAAATATTAAAGGAAATTCTTCAGGCTGAAAGAAAGTGACAACAGACAGTAATGTGAATTCACACACAAAAAACACAAAGACTGCCAGTAAAGGTAATTCTGTAGATAATATATATATAATAATTCTGTAGATAATATATATATAATGTATAAGAATTATAAAGGACACTACAATCATATATTTCTTCTCCTTTCTCCTCTTAACTGATTTAAAAAGCAAATGCACAAAAATATATGTATAGTTGTATTCTTGGATTTAGCACACATAGAAATTTAATGTCTGGCAATAACAGCACAAGGAGGGGTAGGATTAAAGCTTTGTTAGAGGACGGAATGATGCCAAATGGTAATTCATATATACAAGAAGAAATAAAGAGAACCAGAGATGTAAAATGAGATTATATAACCAACTCTATAAATATATGCTTATTCTCTTTCACTCAGCTTCTTTCTTTCTAAAGTAATTAAGTAATAATGTATTGTTGAGTTTGTACATATATAAATATAATATGTATAAAAATGTACAAAAATGGAATAGAATTATATAAGAGTAATATTTCTATGTATTACTAGAATTAGATTCTTGAGTGGATTCTGATAAGTTAAGACAAATGTAAACAATAGAGCAATCACTAAGAAAATAAAACTAGTTTCAAAAATCATGAAAAGAGTTAGGATATTACAATAGAAAATGATTAATGCAAAATAAAGAAGTAAAGGAAGAACATAGGAGACAAAAAAACCAAAACATGAGATTCATAGAAAACAAAAAATTGCCTGGCAGATGTACATTCATCTGTATCCATTGTATTACATGGGACAGGATTAAATAGTCAAAGACAGAGATTATCAGACTGGATAAAAAACATGAGATCCAACTTTGTGCTGTCTCCAGGCGATATACTTTTACATTCAAAGATACAAAATGTTGATAAAAGAGAGGAAAATATATACTATGAAACATGAGAGCTGCTGTGACTATACTATTATCAGAAAAAATTGACTTTGAAACAAGAAAATTACTAAAGAAAAAGAGGGGCGATTTATAATGATAAAAGGGTCAATTTAGCAGGGAGTTATAACTATTATTAGCATATATATATACATAACAACAAAGCCACAAAATATGTGAAGCAAAATTGACAGAATTTATAGAAATAGACAACTTAGCAGCAATAGCTGGAGACATCAGTACTTCACCTTCAATAAAAGATAGAGCTAGACATAATATCAATAAGAAAACAGAAGACTTGAACAAAGCTATAAACCAAGTAGAATTAAAAGACAGTTATAGAACACTCTAACCAACAATAGCAGAAAACACATTTTTCTCAAGTGCACGTAGAACATTCTCCAGGATAAAACCATATGCTAGGCTATAGAATGAGCCTCTATGCCTCAATACATTTAAAAAGTTTGAAATCATGCAAAGTATATTCTTTGACACCCTATTCAATGGAATTAAATCAGAAATCAGTAACAGGAAAAAATTGAGGAAATTAATAAATATGTAAAAATTACATGACAAAATCCTACATAATCAGTGGGTCAAAAGAGAAATCACAAGGAAAATTAGATGAAATTTCATGATGAATGGTAACAAAAACACAACATGCCAAAATTTATACAGTGTAGCTTATATAGTGCTTAAAGGAGCATTTAAAGCTGTTAAACATCTAACTTAAATAATCTCAAATTAATAACCTATGCTTCTACCTTAAGAAATTGGAAAAAGAACAAATTAAATTTAAAGTAAGCACAAGGAAGGAAATAAAGATTAGAATGGAAATCAATAAAATAGAGAATAGAATAATCAAGAAAACCATAAAAACCAAAAGTTGTTTTTTTGAAAAGATGAATAAAATGGACAAACTTTTAGCTAGACTGACCAAGAAAAAAGAGAAATGACTTAAATTACTACCATTGGAAATGAAAGGGGTGACATTATCACCAACATTACAGAAATAAAAAAGAATTATAGGAGCATATTATGAATAATTATATACCAATAACTTAGATAATTTGGATAAAATGGACTATCCTAGAAAGATATAAATTACCAAAACTGATTTAAGAAGAAATAAAAAATCTGAACAGCCCTATAACAAAGAAAGAGATTGAATTAATAATTTTGAAACTTCTCACAAAGAAAAGGCCAGGCATAAATGACTTTACTGGTGAAATATTTAAAGAGTTAATATCAATTTTTCACAAATTCTTCCAAAAAATACCAGAGTGGGGAACACTTTTCACCTTAAATATGAATCTAGTATAATCCTGATATCAAAACCAGACATAAACATCACAAGAAAAGAAAACTACAGACTAAACTACAGTCTCTGAATATAGACACAAATGTCCTTAACAAAACACTAAGAGATTATGTTTAGCACCAGATAAAAAGTATTGTACACCATTACTAAGTGGGATTTTCAAAGGAATACAGGTTGGTTTAACACCTGAAAACCAACTAATGTAATAATACACCATAATAATAGAGTAAGGGACAAAAACCACATGACCATCTCAGTCGATGCAAACAAAGTTTTTTTACAAAACCCAACACTCTTTTTTGATAAAAACACTTAATGCACCAGGAATGAAAGGAAACATCATCAATGTGATAAAGGGCATTTATGAAAAACTAACAGAAAATATCATGTTAATATCAACATTTACAGATGACAATGTTATATAGATAAAATCCTAAGGAAGTCACTAAAACTTAGAACTAATAAACTGATTCAGGAAGTTTGCAAGATACAATATCAATATATAAAACAATCTGTCTTATTTCTATACACTAGTAATGAATAATCTGAGAATAAAATTAAGAAAACTATTTCATTTATTAGAGCATCCAAAGAATAAGTCACTTAAGAATAAATTTAACAAAAGAAGTACAAAACTGATACTTGAAAACTACAAAAAAAATTGCTGAAAGAATTAAAGAAAATCTAAGTAATGAAAAGACAACCTATATTCATGGAGCATAGGACTTAATATTGTTAAGATGGCCATACTACAATTGATCTGCTCTCCTTTAAAATCTCAGCTACATTTTTTTTCAGAAACTGAATATGAATATGAATTCCAAAATTCATATGAAAATACAAAGGATCCAAAATAGTCAAAACAACACTTTCTAATTTGAAAAGATATTACAATGCTATAATAATCAAAACAACACAATGTTGGAATGTGGGTATACATATAAGTCAATGGAATGTAATGTGAATTCAGGAATAAACTCTTACCTTAAGGTCAATTGGTTTTCAACAAGGATGTCAAGATATTTAATGGGGTAAAACAGAGTCTTTTCAACAAATGGTGTTGGAATAACTGGCTATTCATATTCAAAAGAAGGAATTGGACCCTTTCTTTGTATTATACAGAAAAATTAACTCAAAGTGGATTATAGACCTATATATAACAACTAAAACTATTAAGATTTTAGAAGGAAATGTAGTTTTAAACCTTTGTTTTAGGCAAACATTTCTTAGATGTGACACCAAAGCACTAACAATCAAAGAAAAAATAGATAATTTGGACTTGATAAAAATTTAAAATTTTGTCTAACAAATGATATCACCAGGGGAGTAAAAACACAACCCACAGAAAAGAAGAAAATATTTATAAATCACATATCAGATAAGGGACTTATATCCAGAATATATAAAACATTCTTTCAACTCAATAATATAAAGATAAATAACCCAGTTGAAAAATAGGCAAAAGATCTGAACAGCCATTTCTCCAAAGAAGATACACAAAGAGCCTAAGCACATGAACAAATGCCTAATCTCATTAGTCATTAGGGGAGTGCAAATCAAAGCCAGTAAGATACTACTTCACATGCACTATGAATGCTATAATTCAAACAACCAAAAGTAAAAAAAATGAAACAAGAAATAGATGATAATACATATTGTCAAGGATGTGGAGAAATTGGTATCTTCATTCAATGCTAGTGAGAATGCTGCAGCTGCTTTGGGAAACTGGCAACGTTTTACAAAATTAAACATAGAATTATCATCTGTCCTAGCAATTCCACTCCTAAGTATATAACCAGAGAAATGAAAACATACAACCATATAAAAACTTGTCCCAAGTGTTCTTGGAAGCTTTATTTATAATAACAAAAACGTGGAAACAACCCAAATGTCTATTAAATGATAAATGGATAAATCAAATATGATATAGTCATACAATAGAATACCATCAAAAAGAATGAATTACTGATACATGCTACAACATTGATGAACTTTGAATACTTATCCTAAGTGAAATACACCAGTTGTGAAAGACTTCATGTAGGATTCTCTTTTTATGTAGGCCAGAATAGGGAAATCCACTGAGATATTATGTAGATTTTTTTCCCCCAGGGCCTAGGGGAGAGGGCAAATGGGGAAGGATGGCTAATTGTGCATGGGGCTCCTTTTTTGGTGAAGAAACTATTCTAAAATTAGATTATGGTAATGGTTACACAACTCTGTGAATATATAATGCTAAAAACCTTGAATTGTAAGCATTAAATAGGTGAATTTTATAGTATGTGAATTATATCTTAATGAAGCTGCTAAAAAAGAGTGATATGCTCCAGAGACAAAAATGGGAGGGAAAGTCAGTTTGCAATGAATTCATTATTTCTGACTTTTTTTTCCATTTGATGTTATCAACTAGGAAAAATAATTAAGTATAATTTAAAAGTAATAGCCCAGTGTTATGTAATTGGTACTAGAGTATGTACTTGAACCCGAACCTCTTCCAATATTTAGAAGATAATTAGGACCATTGCCCTCATGTTTACCTTTTGACGCCTTTCCAGTCTTTCAAAATTAGAGGTAAGACTGGTTTATATGTGATGTCCTCTTGGAAGGTGCTAAGAAAACAATTCCCTTTATTGATTTTCTTAGCACATTAGAGAAACTAGAGATGTTTTTCCTTTTAATTGTACTGAATTCTCTGAGATAATATTTTTGACTAGCTTATCAGTCCCACATGTGATATCCTACAGAGCAATATTCAATGATGTAGGTGCTTAAAAACTCAAAACCAGAAAGCAGGGTGCTAGGATCGAGACTTTTTATCTCCAACAATTTGTTCTGTGTCCTTGGATGATTCTAGTCTCTTTGACTCATAGTTTTCTCATCTATATAACAGAAAAACAGCATTTTTCTTTCTAACTTTCCAGAGTTTTTGAGTATTAATCCAAATCAGATAATGGCTGTGAAAATAATTTAAAATGTAGAAAGCTCTTTAAACATGTGAGATAGTATTGTTGTTATTTATTATAATATAAAATCAATAAAATAATAAAAATGATAATGATTATTAGAAGGAAGTTTATGCAAAATATATTTGTTACTGGTTTTTGCTCTTTAAAGTTGGACTTGTGTTTGCATCATATATCGGGGGATATATATTCTAGTTCTGGAGTTGCAAATACAGAGAATACTGTTTTTCTAGAGAAAATTCTGGAAAGAAAATGTCATCGTATGTCTTTGCTGCCAACTTAGTAACTTGCTGAAAATATTAGAATATTAGAGCTGACATGAAAAAGAAGAGAAGGAGAAAAATGGCAACTTCAACTCATGCTATTCGTCTGGCATATATGCTGACTTCTATGGTGTATGCATGTGAAGTGCAAAACAAGTTAAGAATTTATGATGAAGAGCTGGTTTTGATCATACAGCACTTTATTTTAATTCTTTGTATTAACCCTTTGATCTCTGCATTTTCTTAGGTGATAGTAATTTTCTTGCAGCATGCCATGTACCACATCGATCTGGTAAATGTCTATAAATTCTTCAAAACCCTGCTTAAGGTACGGTGTGGAAGATACTCCTTGGGGTGCCTTCCTGACACACTTAAGAGGAGCTGATCATTCCCTGTCTTTTGCCACCCAGTATATACTCCTCTGTTATTGTACACACTGTAAAATATATCAATCATGTATTTTTCACAACTTTCTATTACTAGATTGTAAGCTCACGAGCAAAGGGATAGAGATCAGTATTCTCTAGCCTACATGACTGTTACGATTAGTACATGAATGTTACTATTAGTACAACTTGTCCACTTTTCAACAATGCATTCTTATGAAAAATGATTAAGAGAATTAATAGATGTACAATCTCAGGCTTCTGTACATGATAATCTGGATTGAAGGGCTATGAGTTTCAAACCACATGGAATATATAACTATCCAGATTCAGAGCATCTGGTGATACAGAGAAGGCTCATATATTTGTTCAATAACAGAAGTCCAGGGCTTCCCTGGTGGCGCAGTGGTTGAGAGTCCGCCTGCCGATGCAGGGGACACAGGTTCGTGCCCCCGTCCAGGAAGATCCCACATGCCGCGGAGTGGCTGGGCCCATGAGCCATGGCCGCTGAGCCTGCGCATCCGGAGTCTGTGCTCCTCAATGAGAGAGGCCACAACAGTGAGAGGCCCGTGTACCAAAAAAAAAAAAAAAAAAAAAAAAATTCCAAAGTAGATCTTTTATAACACTATAAAGCAAGAGCCCCTGCCTTATGGGATGGGCCAACCTTAAGGAATTCTGTCTCCATTCCAAATAAATGTTGGTCCAGTCACAGCCAGGCTAATAGGATTTGCCTATGTCAAGGGGACAGGGCTCATCCTGATGCTGTACCTGTGACCTCTACACTGTCCCAGACCCACCCTTCTCCCCACGCCCTCCATCCACTTTTGCTCTCTTCCCATGTTCTTGGTGTTTTCCCCTTTGCTCTTCTTCATTTTGATCTCATCTCCATGTCTTTTCTATATTTATTTATGTTGCTAAATGAGCTAATTCCACTGTGGGATCTGTTAGCAAGCATCATTTTCCTTCTTCCAGGAGAAGTTGTATTGATGTGGAAGATGGTACATAGCTAGATTAATTGACTAATAACAGGCTGTACACTATTTCAAGCAAATAACTGAAAATATCAAAAACATCAGATCTACCACTGGCCCCCAGGAAATTCTTGTTTATTTTGAGCTCCTGGCCATGGCACAGTTAATGTTCAGGAAGCCCCTGCAACACCTGACCCGAGGACCGAGAACCTCACAGGGTGCACAGCAAGCAGACTTCTGTGGAGGAGATGCTGCAGGGGTCAGAGAGGATGAGGAGATTTTGCTTTGTTATTTTTACAGGGGATAAAGCTGGGTTGAATTTTTAACCTTCATCGCTGTCTCTTGGTTAACTACATCCTTGTTTTACATTCATGGTTATGTATGAACAGAGTTGAAAAGGATGTTAATACTTTTGTTGTTGTTTGTTTTAAAATTCCATGACCAAATAAGTCCAGAAAGCACTGGGCTGCTGAGTGTTTTATTAACAGTCTCTTGGAGCACCCTATACTTATTCCTGGTGCAATACTTACCACATCAAATTGCAATTGCTTAGTGTTTTGCTTATTGATTTTAAGCTCTTAGAACCTTACTTTATGGTTTTTACCCTGTGTGTCTAGGACCTAGTAGAGAGAAGACACTAAGTTAATACTTGATGAATAAAGAATGTTCTTCATTGAAACATGAAGTAATATCTTGATCTCAGCATTTGAATCAGGATATTCACATGCTGTAGCCATCCCATCAGGCTCTGGACACTCAGGTGCTTATGATTGTCATTCTCACATCCCTACTCAGCTGGCTACCATTCCAAACCCCTAAACTCCCAGTGGGCCTTTGGGCAGTGCTGCTGAGAGTATGCATGCTTGAATATTAAAGCCCTCTGCTCTCTCTCCGACTTAACCCTGGTTTCTCAGAGCTGGCCCTCTGGGACCTTTCCAAGCCTTTCAAATGACATTCAGACAAACCAGGCTGAATTATGAAATCATAGCATTACTAATATCAAATCCCAGGACTCATATTTTAATATCATATATGAAATTCTGTCTAAAGACCAAGATTAATTTAATATGTAAAATAATAGATACCTCAAATTAATACAAAGCATTGTAATACCAATGACTTTTATTCAGATTTGAATACTGCACACAAAGGCTATAAGTAAATTAGTTTTATTGATCTATATTCATAGAATTATTTAAATGTACCCTCTGGTACTAAGAGCCAGGGGTTTTTCTGATGCTTTCCATTAATGCATTTTTCATTAGTGGCTAGTGCTGGGAAGCCCAAATTTCATTTGGCTGCAAAAGATTAATTTCCTCTTGACAACCATTACCAGATTTAAAAAAAAAAAAATGGGGGAGTTGAAACAGTGACCTGCAGGGCAGTTCTCAGAACTATGAATTAGAGGAACAGGAAAACACAGATAATATATATATATATATATATATAGTATGCATGTGTATGTTTCCTTGACTGTGTGTCTATTGGGGAGAAAACAGCCACTTTGAAGGGAAATAAATCAGAATCTATGGTTCTTGGCCCTGTCTCAGAATATGTGTATATGCCATAACCATTTTTAATTGAAAATTGACCTGTTTTCAATCTCAGAAATATAAATAAATTGCATATAGACAATTAATTTCCAAATAATTCGGACCTATACTATCCCTCATTTTTCTGTTGGTTTGTTTCTCTGAAAGTATTTCTCATCAACCTCACAAAAGAAGCATATATAATAATAGTAATAATACAATTAAGGTTAATTAAGGCCATTAAAATTAATTTAGTTTGGAGATTTATTGGAAAATTTGGAACTCCCATTGAGATAATTGGTACACGCTGGGGAGTCACAAAACTGAGCCCCTAAATGTGACTGCTGCTTGGGTGTTGTAACAGCTAAAATGGTTCACTGCTTTTGCTCCCTCCCCAGGGCACTGTAGTCATTGTGCCAGCTCTGTGGGGAGCATCCGAGCTTTCTCATTTAACTACCTCATCTTTGGAGCCTATAACCACTAACCTACTTAGATTACAACAGTCAAATAACACTGATATAGACCATGAAGAACAAAATGAGAGGTATTTTTATAAGAAGACAGAACAAGCAGTCATTTTTATGATGTGATTTGCAAATCATTAAATACCCCTTTGCTTAAAATATGTCACTCACAAACTTGCCCCAGTGCCAGAAAATTTCCTCTTTAGGAGGTATTCCTTAGATATTAAAGTTCTGTGTATTTTGAAGAGGTTTCTTTACTGTATAATTCCTCTGGGAGGGTTCACTCACTATCAACCATGTGCACCAGGCCTTCAGTGAGTCCCTGCAGATTGTTTTCTAAATTTACAACTTTCACAAAGTGTGGTAGGCAGAAAAACAGCCCCTCCAATGATGTTCACATCCTAAACCCCAGATGGGACATTGTAACATGACAATGGGGCATTAAGGCTTCAAATAGAATTATGATTGCTAAACAGCTGACCTTGAAAGAGGGAGACTCTCCTGAATTACTTAGGTGGACTCAATGTAATCACAAGCGTTCTTATTGCTAGAAGAGGAACACAGAAGAGAGAGGACCAGAGAGATAGCGGTGTGAGTAGGACTCAACCCAATGTTGCTATAGAGGAATGGGGCCATGGGTGCCCTTTAGAAGCTGGAAGAGGCAAGGAAATGTATTCTCCCCTAGAGCCTCTAGAAAGGAATATAGAACTACTGAAGCTTTGATTTTATCCCAGTGAGACCCATTTTGTACTTCTTATCTGCAGAACTATATAATAATTTGTAAATTTGTTGTTTTAAGCCAGTAAGTTTTTGGTAATTTGTTACAGTAAGAATGGAAACTAACAGAGGAATGGAGATAGGTATGTTTTGGTAAATGTATAAGAAAGTAGAGATTAAATGGAAAGAGGGAAGGTTTGAGGCAAGAGCTTCAGAAAATGAAGTGTTATTAGTGAAATAAGTCAGAGAAAGACAAACACTGTATGATATGCCTATATCATGTATAAGAGGAATTGGAAAAAGAAAAAAAAAAAACTTATAGATAACAAAGAATAGATTTGTGGTTTCCAGAGGTGGTTGTTGAGGGGAGGGAAAAAAAAGAAAGGAAGAAATAGAGAGCTATTTAGAAATACATTGTGAGGTGACATTGTGAGTGATAGGAATAAGGGAGGTGCTGGGCAGATGGATAATTCATGTGGATATTGGACAGATGCAGGATAGATTATACCAAGAAAGGAGGTGATAAACAAAAGGAAGGCAGAAGGGCACTGTACTCATTTTTTGTTGTTAGGTAATAAAATTACCACAAACTTAGTGGTAATACACGTATTTATTATCTCAGCTTCTGTGAGTCAGGAGTCTGGGAACAGTTTAGCTGAATCCTCTGCTTATGCTCTCACAAGGCTGCAATCAAGGTATCAGCCAGGCTGTTCTCATCTGGAGGCTCAGGTGGGGACAAATTCACTTCCATGCTCTTTCAAGTTGTTGGCAGGGTTCTTTTCTTTGAGATTGCATGATTAAAGGTCCCAGCTTTTTGCTGGTTGTTGGCTGGAGCCCACACACATCCTAGAGACTTACCCAGAGTTCCCAGATACCACTCATTGCTCCCTGCCACAAGGGCTTCTCCAACTTGATGGCTAGCTTCATCAAGCCCACAACGTGCTTCTCCAGCTTCAGTATGCTGAGACAGAGTGTTATATAATGTAATGTAACCAGAAAAGTGACATCTCAACACTTTTGCCATGTTCTCTGTGTTAGGAGCAAGCCACACATCACTCCCCCACTCAAGGGAAAGGGACTGCACAAAGGTATGAACACCAGGAAATTGGGGTCACTCTAAGGTCTATCCATCACCGACACCAAAGTCAAACTTGACCTGTGTCACAATTTTTCCTGAATCATGCATCTTTCAAGAAACTTATTAATCCTGCCAATGATTTGTCTGATAGTAAGATGATGAAGTTGATGGTCCCAACTGGTGGTTATTAGATCTCTAGGGCAGATCTTTAAGCCTTGAGGAACATATATCTCCTTGGTGTTTGTTGGAGGTGATAAACCCCATACAATAGTGAACAGGGTAGAGTCTGACTCCATATTTCTCCCCGATGTCTTATATTTTCTGCTTTTTTTCTTTCAGCTCCTTTATTCTCTAGGGTTTTCTTAGACTTCCAACCTCTTTCTCATAATCAGGAGTCTCCCCGATGAAACAAGCAAGTATCATAAACTCAAATGCTAGGGCAGTTTGTTGGAGGGAGGGTGAAACTGTGGCAGATTGGAGAGTGCATGGTTTTTTCAAAGCCAAGGGAGAGGTAGAATTCTGCTAATCAGAGTTGTAGGAAATTTACTCTCTGCAACTCTGAGGAAGCAGGTAACAGCTGTCTTGGTCACTTCTCTCCTTCTCTCCCTGGGGTTTCCTGACTGTAAGTCTAGAGTAAAGGCACATACCATGACCCAATCTGATCTGAATTTGGCCTCCAGGGGAAATAGCCAAGATGATTTAATGGATCTTCGTTCATCTCCAACTTCCACAGGGTTCAGCACATCTCAGGCTATCATTGATTGCTTTAAAGAAATCATGTCTGGCCAGATCGTGATTATTATTACGATTAGCTTACTGCTTTCTAGCAGTCTGACGATCATACCTTGCCAGCAAGGCTTAAACACCACCAGCAGATGAATATATAATCCAAAAGTTCTATGAATTTGGCATCATTACCTAGATCATACTTCCCATTATCTTTTACATATAACAAACCTTATTATAAAGCACTTCACTATGCCACAGATTTATTTTTACGATGGATTAAATCATTTGCTTGAGGACATTGTGAATGGTGAAATCCTCTTTATCCTCACAACCTAGATTAAGAGTTATCTCTTTTAGGAAACCTTTTCTGAGCACCTCTAGACCGGTTGAATATCTCCCTCTTTAGCACAGTGTTTGCTCTTTTATTACAGTGTGTGTCTCCTTATATTTATAATGGTATTTTTTGTTTTTTTTTCTTTTTGACTATGAGCAATATGAGGTCAGGTATTGGGTGATCTCTAGCAGTGGAATATGCAGTAGGTCATTAAGTATTTGTTCAAGGAATTGGAAAAAATAATAATGGCTCATTTGTTCTCATAGATGTGAAAATATAGAGAAATGGGTTGATCAGGACTTTAAAACTCCAGCTAAAGTTTTTTTTTCTTTTTTACATTAGAATAAATTATAAAGAGTTCTGCACTGTGTCCAAAGATTTCACTTAGGGCTGCTTTCCATCTTTCATTCCACTCAGTACCCTGAGTCCCTACTATGTGATAAGCATAACTCTGGTTCTTACTAAGTTCTAGGTACCAGAGAGTCTAAAGTGACTGAAATGGATAAAGGACTGCATTAATAAAGCTTACATTAAAAGAGCAAATTTGTTGAGTGTAGTTTGTTTTTCCTTGTCTTCAAATGGCATTTTAAAGCCAAATCTATATGTATAACATCACCATCCCTCTGCTCCACCTTCCCCAGGCTGCTCCTGTGGTATATTCTCAGAAAATTCAGGGCCCAAGAAGATGTGGTTTGAAAGCAGCAGCCTTAGTGTATTCAATAAATTATTAACTTTCCTTTAAGGTAATGCTTTTAATTTTTTTTTTTTTAATAAATCACATATTTCTAAAAGAGTGATGTTGTCTATACTGGGCACTTTATGTGGTCTCCCTCATTTTAAGACTTGACAATCATCTTAGGAGGTAGATAATAAATGTGTGTGTTATCTCTTTATACAGCTAGCATGAGATATGCCACAAGAGAGAGATAGGGAAGGAGTGAAACAGGGAAGAGAGAAGGAAAGGAAAAAAACTTGCTAATTTTATACCTATGAACCATCTCTACCATTGTTTGATCTCTAAGCACTCCATAAGAAACATTCCATGAAGATTGAAGATATTTCTAACTTTTGCACTGTCAGAGTTTTCTGATTTTGTTTTTCTTTCTGATACATGATTCAGTATTTTTGTTTGTATTACCGGGAGAAGTGTCTGATAACAGAAACCATCTATATATACCCTTATATTTGTAGATTTTTTTTCTTTACACAGTAACATGCAAGAACTGAACAAATAATACCCTGAGTAAATATACTTAGCCTCTGATTATTCACAGCTGAAGTTGTTTAAGCATTTTAGTAAAAAGAATCAAAGTATCCTAGATCCATAAAACTGTCTCTTTAGTGAGAAAATACAGGGTATGAGTCATTTGCAAATGAATCTGTTTTGCATTGTTGGTGTTTATTTCTCTCTAGGACTGCTGGATTTGGACACATTGGCAAAGAGATAAGCCTGATTTTAAATTTTTCGTATAAACTGGGCTCTATTTTATTCCGCACCTGTCATACTTCCCATTTGCACCCCATGGCATTGTAGAAACAAGAGGGACTACCTATTGTTCTTTTCAGTTGCCTTGGCCTGTATAGAGGGAGCAGCTGGAAGTATCCAGCCCTCTGGTGGGTAATGAATAAACAGGGATTTTTTGGTCTTGTCTGCAATCTCCAGTGCAGATGGGCTTGGCCTGGGGAGGTTAACTCTGCATGGTTAAGACGGCTGGTGGAGATACCTGTGGCATACAGAGGGATGGTCTGAGGACCATAGGCCTAACTCTAACCTGGCTCTAAACAGACACACGAGAGCAAATTTTCAGGAGCACCTCCAACACGCAAGATGCAGTCCTTATAAGAGTA
>NW_006785351.1:2042761-2062239 GCF_000442215.2 Lipotes vexillifer | reverse complement strand
GAAAGAGTGATGAGTCATAAGGGCTCCTTTCATTCAGGAACCTTGAATTTTGTAGATTATAGAGGACTTGGACATAAATACATAAAGAAACTTTTTTTGTGTGTGAAAATCTCCAGCACTATTTGCCTACAGCACCATTTAACTCCTCCAGACGTTGTCTGCACGTTGACTCTAAGAGTCTTATCTCTATAATATTTGCAAAATGGGGATGATGATAGTTACCTTACAAAATTGTTGTCAAATTAAGTAAAAATAATATTATTAAAGTGTCTGGGACAAAGCCTAGCACATGGTGAGTACCCATCAAATGATAGCTATTGTGAGAGAGACTGCTTATTTTCCCATAGAAAATCGTTCTCCCTTTCATTTGAGTAACAGAACTCCTAATTACTAAGAGCAACAGTGTACCCAGATTAAATGAAAGAGTAAATAACTAAATAAACAAACAAATAAATAATCATCTAGGCCTATTTTTCCTACACAGAAAACGATGGCTAGTGAGATGTATGGAGTCATTTGGTAGACTGCCTGAGGAATTTCTAGAAGGGGCTAACTCAGCTGACTCAGCCAATAGGTTTTGCCTTTTGCCCTCCTCCTTCCTGTTGCTCAGGACTCTGTCAAGGTGGCTGGAGCTGTAGCAGCCATCTTGACCTTGTGCTGGCTTTGAGGATCAAAGACATGGCAGCATCAATTGTAGGAAGGAATCTTGTCCTTGATTACTTTGGAGCTGTCATCCCAGCCCTAGATTATTTATCCGTAGAACTCTTTTATGTGAGAGAAAAATAAGCCTCTGTCTCATTTAAGTCACTGTTTTTTAGATGTTCTAGTTTTTGCACACCAACTTTAATTCTAATTGAGGTAGCTTGTGACATTATTAGTAATTTAAAACACACACACATGTATATATATGTATGTGTGTGTGTATATATATATATATATATATATATTCCACATAGGGGAGCAGAAGGTCATCCTAATGTTCCCACTGAGGTGGTATGTAACATGTATCAAGCACATAGTGAGTGGTACAGACAGTGAAAACTACAAGAAATAAATAGAAAGAGCTTATGGTATGTCACTACTGCCCTATGAACTCTGTGAGAAAAATCAAGCATATCAAACCCGTTCAAGCTAACATTAAAAATTCTGGGTATTTTCACATTTTATACTTGATCCACATATTACATATTACATTAAAAATTAGAAGCTTACAACTCTTTAATTAGCATTTTGATCCAGAAATTTAATAATATTGGGGGTATGACTGACACTCTTCTAGGGAGCAAACCTATACCTCTTTCTTCATCTATAGTTCTCCTTATCCCAATAAATGACCCCTGTACTCCCTACCCTCCTCCATAACTACACCTTCTCATCCTTCATTTCAACTTGAAATGTTCTTTTTCAAGGAGATTTTCCGTCCCCTTCTTGTTCAACATCAAGTGTCCAACACTTTGTTTTTGTTTTAAATTCTGTCTTCTCCCTTATATGTTTAGTTCTGTAGTAGTATGAACCAAGCTTTCATTTCCACAATAATGTCCCCAGCACCTAGCACTGTGCCTGGTGCTTAAGGGTTTTTAATAAATAAATGACTGAATGAGGAAAGTTCTTCCCTTGTCTTTAGGACAGTCAGATGTTAAGACTGGTCAGCTGATATAGGCAGTCAAGATTTTAGCCTAAGCTATAACATGACTAAGAAACCAGGAAGTGATTCTATGATTGTGTTAGATGGATTTCAATGTCAACATTAGCCACTCTTGACTTTTCTGCTCAAGGAAATAAAGATCCCTGAATCAATTTCTTAGATGAAACAAAGGGAGGTTTCTGTGAACACTAGCACCCAGCAGATAGAGAATTCCCTGACTGCCCATAAAGCAGACAGGTATCTCAAACCATTGACAAGGACAGAAAAGCCTTTGTGCCTCCTGGCTGACAGCCCACTTTTCCAACAGCCCTCAGCCAAATAGGCAGCCAGCAAAAGAGACAGTTGAATAGGATTGGCTATGCCTGTGAGATATGAGCATCTGGAGAGCAAAAAACATGTGCTCAAATTGGCACCACTGGAGCAGGGGCTGGGCAAGCAGAGTCAATCTACTATGGCCATTAGAATGCCCCTATATTCACCTGCATTTAAATGGCTTGTTTCTCTTATATCTGACATTGCTTGGAGGCTTCCTGATGGACAAAATGAGGTCACAAACAACAAATAACTTTAGGATAATGTTCTCATTTCCTGTTAATCTACTGCTCATTCAGCTTTTTTTCTAAGTTCTAAATTCTTATCCTTAAACTGGTGAAATCGTATTACAACATATTTTTATTAGCAGAGATTAAGGTTAAGATAGGCCAGGCTAGAGGTAGAAATAGGAATAAAATTATGTCTATAATCACTATTGGAATTCCTCCTTTTAGGAAAAATCAACATGCTTTCTAACAAATGAAATTTTCAAATTTCTCAACCTACAATCAAGAACAAGTTCTCACTACACCTCATAAACCAAAAGGGTGATCATCAGTGGTCACTTGAAGTGCCCTCAGAATGTTTTTAGTGTCTCTACTCAATCCCTTTGTTAAGTATTACTGATCTAAAATATGAAACTTTCAGTCTTATGTCTCCTTTTTGTCACTCTAATTTTTAAAAAAATTCTTATTATAAAAAATCCACGCTTCCCAAAAAATAGAGAGTGCAATCACCCAGCTTTAATAACTCTCATCATTTTCATTTGTTTCATTTGTCCTTCTCATGCCACCACCTTGATTTCTTTATTTTTTGCTACAGTAATTTGAATCAAATACTAGACTTTATTTTTCCTCCAAATGCTTTAGTTTGCATTTCAAAGGTAAGATTGTCTTACATAATCAAAATGCCATTATTAAACTTAACAAAATTAACAATAATTCCTGAATGTCATCTAATGGCCAGTTCATATTCAAGTGCTCCATTTGTCTAAAAAAATGATTCTTTATAGTTGGCTTGTTCAATCACAATATAAACAAGGTCTACTTATTTGATTATTCTATCTGTAAATATCTTTTAAGTTTCTCTTAACACAGAACTATCTAGTGCCCCTCCCTTTTTTAATTTATTTTTTCCTGTTATTAGCTTACTGATTGACTTATTGAAGACATGCAGTCAGAATGTTCCACATTCTGGATTTGTCTATTTCTAGTGTAATTTAATTAGTTTCTCTCTTCCTTATATTTTTTATGGACTGAACATTAGATCAAAATATTGGCTTCTGTTTCAATTCATTTTTGGAATACTTCATAGTTAATAATGCAAACTCTGTAATATCTCACATTAGGAAGAAAATGATGTTTTTTTAATGAAGAAAAAATTGGTAAGGGGTCCAATCACTCTGGTATTTTGACTCAACAACTTCTTTTCACAATGTGAGACCTTATGCAGCTCTCAGTCTCCCATCCTGCTGACTCAGTGCTGTCAATGACTCAATAATGGGTTCCTAAAAGCAATTTGAAAAACACTACCCCAAGCCCTGCTTCTAAACAGGCATGTATAATGGTTTTGTGGCCTCCAAAAGGATCTCTAGGGGGCCTTCTAGGACAAAATACTCTGATCACTGCAGTCTAAAAATTGAGCCTAACTTTAGGAGGCATTAGATAAATTGACAGGGATTGGTAAACTCACATGAAGCAGATTCTCAACAGTTTCTGGGATAAAACACTGGATATATTCATCTCCATATCTATAAATAAAGAGAAAAGTTGGACAAGGTGATGTATTAAGACCTTTTTAGTTATCAAAGTCTATGTTTTTCATGCTGACATCAAATACACTGTGTGTGCAGTGACCCTGGACAAGTTGTGTCTGTATGTGTGAGTACTGAATATCACTCTGTTTATCAAAAAGTCAAAGGCTTGTGTCAAAAGGAGTATAGATTCAGTTTTAAAAAATGCATCTGCTCCTTCAACATGGAAGGATATATTCCAGATTCTGACTTAACTAGTGCACACAAATTATTTGCTCATGCTGACACTTTTAACCTCTGGTAAGCATATCAAAAGTGAATTGAAAAAAATCACAAAAAGCACAGGGACAAACAACCAAAACCAATTTGGTCTTATGAAGGCAGCAAACTAAAAATGAGAATCATTTTTCCACCCACCTGGACCTTCGTAATATTCCTTACTAATACTTGCATTCTTATAGGCCTACATTCCAGGGATATGGCTCCTAGCTGACAAAAGAAAGACCACATCTGTCCACACTTCTCTTCAACCTACTGCAAAGCTTTTGGTTTGACAACTGGCAGAAAAACTTGCAGTGTTCAGATTGGAAAGGAGAAGACTTCAGGAGATGTGTGGGCTGTCTTCAAATAGTTCAAGGTCTTTTCTGTGGAGGATGAGCTAGGATCAATCTTTGTGGTTCCAGAGGCAGAGAGCATAGGCAGGACCAAAAAATGAGAGTGAGAAGGAAATAAGATACAACTGAAAATAAGGAAGTACTTTCCAAGTGTAAGTTTATGAGACCATCCTAAGACATAGTTGGATGTCTCTCCTAGTAGTAAGAATCACTATATCTGGAACTGTTCAAGTTGAACCTAAGTGCCTGGCTCTCCAAAACCGGGGAGGCTTCTGGCTTTGGGTTGGACTGCATAATCAGTATAACTTGCCATTTGTAACTCAATGATTCAATACTTTCTTACTCATCGTCAGCCATGTTTTCTCTACAAAGCTTTCACTCAAAACTTCTGTGAATACCAATTTCTCCTTTATCTGATTTCCTAGTATGTCTCTTATTTGTTCCATACATTTTGGTGTTTCAGATGAACACTTTGTTTTATGCTGTATTTAGATCTTTTTCCAATGGCTTTATATATATACTGACACCATCTCCTCTCCTCTCTGCAAGACTGCATGCTCCTTTATATTATGGGAACTGTGTAATATGTTCTTTTTTTATGTCCCCCATGGTGCCATGTTCATGGCTGAACACATGGTTTGTGTGCAATAAATACATGCTAAAATGGACTGAATTGATGTTCAGGGACTTCCATCCAAGAAGGCAAAGCTGCATTGTGAAGGCTTCACTCTGAAGGGGAAAAAAGAACCAACTACGTGCTTCATCATGGCTCCCCTGAATTCTTCCATAGCTGTTCAACGTTTTTCTGCTGGCCCCACCCTCTCCACCATTCTCTCCACCTTGCCTAGTTCCCTCCTTCCCACAACCCACTTCAGCCTAAGCAAAACGGCCATCTTTGGCTTTATCTCTCCTTCTGGTAAGTTCATCCATTTTTCTTTAGAGGGCAAAGGAAGGAATTTTGTACCTGAAGCCTTTCTTGGGATAATTGAAACAAAAAATTCTTTCCTCTCATTTTCTGTTGGGATGAGTAAAGTAGAATACACATGCAAACACATAAACACATGTGCATACAGATGCACACATATACAGACACACACATATATGCACAGAGGGTTCTGATGTCTTGATTCTAGTCTTATCTCCTCAAGTGCACTAGCAGTCCAATATTGTGCAAGTTATGTTACCTCTTTGTGTCTCAGTTAATGCAGCTATAAAGTGGAGATTATCATAGTCGCCCTACTGACATCACTGGGATTCTGTGGCAATGAAATCAGGAAGTGAATGTGAAAGCACCATGTAAATTATAAAGTCTACGTGGATATAAGGCACTGTTGTGGGTTTTATTAATATATCAAGAGTAAACCAGCCTTTCCATCTCTCTGAAAGATTCGTCTTGGACCAATTTAAAGTAAATAAACCTTTGCAGATGATTGAGATGTGTTTCTCTCTCAATGCCTTGTGGGAAGAGGGGAATCTCAGAGCACAACAAAATTCAAATGATCTTCTCATATATTTCAGACTTACAGCAAGCAGTGACCACTTCATTTTTAAACATGTGGAATCA
The DNA here is from genome assembly GCF_000442215.2 of Lipotes vexillifer. Lineage (NCBI taxonomy): Eukaryota > Metazoa > Chordata > Mammalia > Artiodactyla > Lipotidae > Lipotes > Lipotes vexillifer. The sequence continues at coordinate 2,056,351 of NW_006785351.1, read as the reverse complement.
ACTGCATGGAAACTACAGAAGATCAGTAGGGTTTTTTTGTTTGTTTGTTTCTGAGGAGCAGAGTTCTCATTCAAAATTTAAGTGTATGTGCTTTCATTCTCTGTCTTTATTCCTAATGTTTTCAAATTATAATGCAAACCCCCAGAGCTGATAAATTTATTTTTTTAGGGATTCTTTCTTTCACAACAATATAGAGAGTTGTTTTTGAAAGATGAAGAATTGTGGTTGAAATGTTTAATGTTCCTGTGTAATTCAATAATATTTTCAGAAATAGAAATGTATTATCAGTGACAGATGCTTCATACAAACAAAAAAATAATTAAATTAATTAATGTGTAACCTCTTGTTTGGAGAGAAACGTGAGATATGCTTAATTTAGATTTTTACTATTGGATTTATTATAATGTGCACTATAAACATTCCACTGATTTGAGAATTTTTATTTTTTTAATACATAGAAACAAATATAAATTATTAACATTCCTGTTTTCCAGGTCTGTTGTCCCCAGAGTCTCCCAGTGACAGCCATTGATGTCATATCCAGACTAGCTCAGGTTGTGAGGTGATCATGACTGCAGCTGGAGGCACATTACCTGTCTACGTTCATCAGCTGGTAGAATATGATCTTAGTTTTATGGCTATAGAATGAGATTCTGGAATGTTATTAACATATCCTGAGAAGCCTTTGTCCATTGGTTTTAGCCTTCTTCCACCTCTGAAGCAGTGACTTCTTCATTTGTATTGACATAGTTTGAATTACCTATCTTCTGTTTTGGTCTCTCTAATTAGCACTTTTGTATCCTACCACAGAGTTTGAAGATAAATCCCTGACTGCTTGGATAAAGCCCTGATAAACTACTGTATCCTTGAGAGAGCCCTTCACTGGAGTCTTAGATAGCATTCCCATTGTCCTCATGAGATGTCTAAAGGTCTTGGACTCTGCTACCATACCATCACACTAAGGGCCATAGAACACACCACTCTACTTCCACCCCACATACTACAATGGGTCTCCCCTAACCTGAAATTCCAATATCCCAGAGTAAAAAAAGTATAAATAGTATAAATACATTCATTAACTCGGTTATGTTTTATGTCAATTCCCACAACCCTTAGGGAGAGATCTTTCTCTTACAGTTGAAATTATGATAGGACTCATGTTGTATCTCCTGATGTTGAGACAAAACTGTTGCCTACATCCACATGGTTATATTCCATATGATAGCTTATATACTCTTCTTCAGGTGGAATTATTTCCCTTCTCCCCTTATAAGTGGGTTAGTGTCCACAACCCTGTTCTCTCTGCTCCTGGATTCTGTTCCCTTGGCCACTGTCTATATTTTGATAATCTCTGTGTTGTCTACCCAAAATCTTCAAAAAAAAAAAGAAAGAAAGAAAACTCTATGAGTTTTAGGAAGAACTTTCTCTCATATCATCTGCAGCATAAAATATAATATACCTTTTGTATGATATGGTAGACCTAAATACAGTCTTGTGTTGGTTTCTTTAGTGGATTTTACTTTGCAGCTCTTTAGAGGAGGTTTAAGCTCTTTAAGGGAAGGTAAGAATCATCTTTAATTGACTTGCTATCTCATATTATGTCCTTCTTAAAGAATAGAAATAACACAATGAAGGGCAAGAAGAGTCTTTTTAGGATTGGGAGACCTGGGTTCTCATACCAACTCTGGCACTAGTGCCTATGTGACCATGGATAAGCCATTCATTTATTTGAGTTTCTATCTTATAATCTGTTTTTTAAAAAGTAAACCAAATTATACACAAAGTTTCTTATATCTCTAACATTTAATGGTGATTTTCTTTCTTTTTTTTTTTTTTTGCGGTACGCAGGCCTCTCACTGCGGTGGCCTCTCCCGTTGCGGAACACAGGCTCCGGACGTGCAGGCTCAGCGGCAATGGCTCACGGGCCCAGCCGCTCCGCGGCATGTGGGATCTTCCCAGACTGGGGCACGAACCCATGTCCCCTGCATTGGCAGGCAGACTCTCAACCACTGCGCCACCATGGAAGCCCAAATGGTGAATTTTAAATTAAAATTCTAATAGTTGCAATGATGTGCTATCTATTAGAATACTCAGTTTATTCTGAATTAAAGACTAATATTGGTATTTTGATGTAGTTGAAATTACTATTATCGTATATTAATGTCAGCTTGCTTCAGCAGCAGTATGGTAATATACCAAAAGACATGTGTGTACTTATTTCTTACTCTTAGGGTTTTAGCATCTATCACTGTAATTGTCAAGTGCAGATATAATATAAAGAGCTTTGGTGAGCTGGGTGATTTGAGGATATCTGCATACGCTTAGGCAAATTATTTTATCTATCCAAGACTCAATGTCTTCAGCTGAGAAATGGGTGTAATTATAACTATCTCACACATTTTATAAACTTGCCTATAACTTATGAGAAAGCAATTTGTAAATATTGCATACTAATCAAATGTAAGCCAACATAAACAAATTTAAATAACTTCTAAACTAATCAAATGTATTGTCATTATTACCTAAAGCAGAGGTGATTAGCTCAATACCTTCAGAGCCAGTTGTTGACACAAACTAGTGAGGCAGGTGGGTGATAAATGATGAATGGTATCTTACACTGGGTCTCTGCTTTGCCAAAGTAGTATTAAGTAATGGCGACTATGGAAAGCACATGCTCTGTCTAAAGGACTGGTGGTTACTAATCTAATCTCCAAGCAATTATTGCCATGTGGAAAGGAAGACCCAGTGTGGGCAGAATTTCCAGTCTTTCTGTGGAGTCTGGAAACACAGATTAGTGGGTGCAGTTTTCCAGTATTTATATGTTGGCAACTAGTTCAAATTTAAAACACTATATGGGTCAACATTAGATAGGTCAACAAAAATATACCTTCAGGCAAACATGCCTGACCTAAGCTTTAACTATTCCTACAGCTCAAAACCTTTCTGAATGTACTTATGCCTCTTTCCAATTACTGTGAGGAAAGCTTCTTCCACTTAGCAGTCATGATCACAAGAGATTTAATTTGGGATTTAGGTGAGTAAAGCCAGAGACCCCTGGAGAAATATGGGATGACAGTTCTAAGAAATGGAAAATGCAAGATTGGTGAACATCCTGATTACCACCCAGAAAAGAGATTCCCTGGATGCCTGTAAGGATGGTTACCAAAACGATAGTTGGCAGCACACAGTCAGATTCTATTATAGTGCACTAGATCAGATTCAGTCTCTGGGTCCCCAAGAAACCTTTTCTTTCATGGGTTCTACACTACAGATCATTTCTGAATCTATCATGCTATCCTATTAGAGAGGAAAAGGTATGCTTCATGAAGACTGAGTGACTAATTCATCTTTGAATCCTCCATGATGTTGAGGATATTGTCTTACACATAATGCTCAATGTCTTGTTGAAAATGGAAGAAATGTGTAAGTCCTATATATGTCAGAACATAGTACATTTTCTGAAGACCATGTGATAGAGTTCAAAACCAAACCAAACAAAATAGCGTAAGGGAAAGAATGGGAGAGGAATCCACATATGTGGTTCTGCTATAGGTTCTACAATCACATAGTTGAATGATCTTGAACAAGTCACTTCAAAACTCCATGACTTAATTTCAACATCTGTAACTTGTAAAAACTGAATTAGATACTAAATTCTCTTCTGGCTTTAACAGTCTATGATTGGCTTCTATCCCTGAAATCAACAAGGATGCCTATGGAGTATTTTTGGAAAATGTTTAGGAAAAACTAAGGCTGTGCTTAGTTTTTGCCTCTAAGAAAGCCTGAGCCAGACTCTAGCCATATTGTGGTCCCCAAGTTCATTTTCTGAAATTGGCTTCAAATGAAAAACAATTGCTCTGCCCTTTAAAACGTATTTTCAAAGAGCTCCAAGGTATATTTCCCTCTATTTAGCCTATGGACATATTAACGATCTAGTCAAACAACACTCCAACTATGTTCCAGCTACTCAAAAGGTCAGAGGAAGTACAATCAAACAACCTCTTAATGGGAAATTCCAAGAAATATATATAAAACCAGTTTCTTGAGCAGCTGAGATAAAGTTAAGCTTGAAATGCATTTCCTCATTTCTGCTTAGAAATAGAAGAGAAGAGCTACCCTGGAAGTCAAGAGGCAGGTGTTCCAGGAATTTCGATAGATGCCTGACAGGCCCACATTTATCATTCAGTCCACCATGAGAAATGGTGATTGGAGGCTGATGTTATCAAACTGCTTAATCTCACTCTCATCACACTGCCTTTCCCTGAACCCTGTTACACAATGTTCCGGAATAGAGACAGTCATACATTTGCCTCTGACGGCAGTTTCTGATTATCAGCAACCAGGACCAGCCTGAGTCTACTTGTGAAGGAGAAGTTTGTCTTTAGTGTTGTAGCCACTTTATTTTGGTCATTCATTTATTCACTTACTTCAACATTTATTTATTCATTCATTCAACAAACATTTAGTGGCCACCTTTTCTGGCCAGATACAGTAGTTCTGTTCCCTGGATCTAAACACAAATCACCCATTTGTGATTGAATAATGAGTGAGTGAATGAATTTATTAATTAATGAAGAAACAGGGCGCTCCTAGTCCAGTGAGGAAAATAGACCATAAAGTGGGGAAAATAGACCAGTAAAGAGACCATAATATGGTTTGATATGCTATGGTAGAGATGGACCATGTGTAACGGAGCCTGTAAAAGGGGCACTGATGCTCCCTGAGAGACTCACAGAAGACTTTTCCAAGAAGAGAGTTCTTGTAGGCAGTTGACCATAACAGCCAGCTTCTCAGAATGGTAATCTAGTCTAGAAAGTTTGAGGTCCTCAGCTAGTGAACAGTTCAAACCTGAAATGAATGAGATCACCAAGGAAGGGGAGAAACAAGACAGAATGGGGAATCAAAAAACAGTCTTGAGATCAGAAATCTGGGAAACGACAGTGTTTAAGGGCATGGTCTGAGCCCTCTTCCTAAGTCTAAGTCAGTGTGGTCTGAATTCCTAACTTTCATTATACCAGACTCCTTGTGTTTTTAGTCTCTGGGCCTGCAACCCTGATGAAATCTCTTTGGGTGTTTTTTATGTTTAAGTGGAAAAGACTGATATAACTTAAATGACTAGCCTTCAGTGGCAGAGCTGGGGGAATTTATAGATAGTTGCAATATTAACAGACAATCAAGTCTGAAATTCTGACTGTGGAATTTCAAATATGAAGCAAAAAGTGAGAAAGGATTTTCAAGGGAATGTGTTTTCTCTGATTACCATGAAAGTTTACCTGTTGTTGCCTATATGTGAGTCAAGTCTGGCTCATCCACTGTATCTATAAACATTTTATGTGTGTGTTAAAAAAATCAATTGTTGCCATAGTAAATATATTATGAGAATAATAACACTACTTATTATTGGTATTATAATTAATAAGGCTCCTATTAAATCAGGCACTGTGACAGGTAATTTACATACATTGCCTCACTTAATTCTCAAAACAAAGATTTAGGATAAAGAAGCAAGAAGCAAAACTGAAATCTTTAGTTTGGCTTATATAGGAAAACATTTTAAAAATAATACTTTAGGAATTGGAGTCTATATTAGAACTATTAGATAAAAAAGCATGATACATAATGTTTATAAAAATTATGTTTATTAATATGACTAAAAGAACATGTGTAAATTTTTCTTAAAATGAATGAACTCATTACTGAGGAGATAGGAGTAAACAGTAAATAGTTGGCATTCTCCTATCATGTCATGATAATAATTCTGATGACTTTCTTATTATATTGCAAATACTGGCTCCATGCCCTTAGAAAAAATCCTACTCTAATGCTCATCCAAGATAATTTTTGTCATCTTAAGAGCATGTGTGCTTCACTGGATAAGTCAAATAAGTGAATTTTCATTTGGAAGTCTATCTGGTGTGCTGGAGAAGAAACCAGGAAAGGATTTGGAGGTTCCTTGTCCTTCTGTGGCCACTCCCTCATGTGACCTTGTTCAAGTCCCTTACTCTTCTTGCACAGTGGCACTCACTGTAAATATTTATTAGAGTAATGGATGCTTCATAGAGAAAAGCATCACACATCTGAGGCCTCAGGAGACTGCTGGAAGACTGGGCTCCTATAAACCCCAAAGGAGAGCTCCTGGGGACAAGGAAAACAGTGCATTACATTTCCTGCTCCTCACTGCACTCCCACTCCTTCCCCCCAATTAGCCATGCCCTCCATTTCAGTCATGTGGTGGGAGGCTTTTCCAGCTGAATGTATGCTCCCTGATGAATACAATAATCATAATTTGTAATCTTAATTTAATAATTTTAATTTGTTGAACCTATGCTATGGTCCAGGCACTGTTCTAAATGATTTACATACATCAAATCATGTAATCCTCACAAAAACCCTATGAACTGCAGATGTTATCATCTGCAATATATAGAAAAATAAAGTGGGGGCACAGAACACTTAGATAACTTGCATAAAATTATATTAGTTTTAAAAGGCCATGGTGGGATTTAATCCCAAGTAGTCTGACTCAATCTTCCACATTTTAATGTTTCTCAGATTGGTTTCTTCTAGGCTGTGCCATGCTCATAGTATTCAGAAGATCTCATAGCACTTCTGTTCAGTTTAGTCTTTCCATACCTCTTTGTAAATTCCCTTATGGAATCAAATATGTTTTATTGATCTACTTTCTCAAGACATAGCACAGTATCTGACACAGGGAAGGGCCTTATGATAGTTGAATGAATGTGCACCCATGTTCGCTAGGAGCATGATGTAACTTTGGAGACCTCACTTAAGGCACAGGTTTGAAATCCAAGGTCAGTGAATGGATCTTAGTGTGTCCATGACCCCCTCACTTTCAAGAATTGTAGGTAATATATTATGGATAATTTTTTTTTCTTCTTTCAACAGAATCTAAAGAAGTCTGTGTCCCCCCCAAAATTTGAAGGGTAACTGGAAGCCTCATTGGCTACTGGGAATGCATTTTCCTACCTGACTTGACTACAAAGAGAATTGTGCTGATCATTATTACAGGAGTTAACTGGCTAAATTTTCTTGCCCTTAGCAGTACTGAAGTCTAACAAAATGCCAGCTGTAATCATACATAAAGTTATTTTTTCACAATCTTTATTATTAAAATAGAGGCATTTAAAATATTACTACAAAAAGTTGCAATAAGTAAAAGATAGTTAATGGTATTTAATTAAATGATCTTTTTTTCAGAAATATTGTATCTTTTATGTGGACCAATTTCCATGGATTTTTTTTTGGTCCATGCTAGTGATTAATTACAAAGGAATTAATGAAATTGATCAAGTAACAATGTACATTAGTCTTTTAGTTGAATAAAAAATCAAGAGTAACTCTGGGATTACCTGTTCCCTGGACATAACCTATACTAATATATAATCTATTTGATTATCCTCCATTTTCTGTTGATATCATTTAATAGTGGCTCCCTTTTGATGCTATATATCCTTCTTATGTTGTTTAGATTGATTTCTCATTTGAAAAATACTAGATTTGTTTTCTCAGATGGGAGACTTCCTTAAGTGCCTAAGAAGATGATAGATGAAAGTTTCAGAGCATCTATTAAATTAAATTCAACATACATTTACTGAGAACTTCTTGTTTGCCTAGGACTTTGCAGAGATTCTAGGACATATTTAAAGGAGAAGAAGATATAGCCTTGCCCTAAAGATACTTATATTCCAGTATGTAGTTTATGAGTATCTTAAATATTAGGCTTAGTGGTTTAGAGTTGATGTAGAGGCAAGAAATATCTACGGTGGACACTTGAACAGGAGAAGATAATGATCAAAATGGAAAGCTTAATAGGTCACAGTTGTAAAAGCCAAATGAAAATGTGATGAAGCTGGATGAATGGAAGCTATTGTAGAAGAGTTTTGTGCTATCTACCAAAACTTGATGAATATGGGGTTGTTCTGTGGTAGTAGAAATGAAGATAAAGGGATGCAAATAAGAGATGCTTGGGGAAGATTTGGAGTCTTGGAGGACTATGTTATTCCAATCAGTCATGAGGCTGCCCAGGCTCACAGCTCTTTCTAGGGGAAACTGTCTCACTCATGCTCTTGCATGAAGGAATAGCTTTGTGTTTATTACCATATACACCTCACTTCTCCTTTCTGGAAGTAGTTAATTCATCTCATAATACACTTTTTCCACAAGATCTTTTGATTTATATCCAGGTTATGGATTGACCTGGTGTGAAAGGATGAGCTAAATCAATCAAAGTTTTTCTCGCTGGAATTTAAACTAAAATGCCAGAAGAAAATGGTTAGATACAGAATTTGAAACTAGAAAGTTACACCAAGACAGAAATAACTAGACTAGGAGTCATATGAAAATATCAGTCATATTAAAATAGGGACATATTAGTTGGATACATTTTGGCCAAAATGATGATGGCAAAAGTAAATGTTAATTTCCTTCATGTCAGTCCAGAAGTTAGCAACCCAGAGCAAGTGTTTTAACCTATGTCCTCCCAAACACATACCCATGACAAAAACTTATTTTCATGTAGTTTCCTTAGGCTATGATCTCAGAGAACAAGAATGAGTTTCAGGGGGAGTAAGACATGGAAGGAGACAAGCCATTGTAAGGATGTATCATTGGGGTCACCCTGTGTGAGGCCTTGATTTCACTGGGACCACCTGAGAAACTTGCAGAATGCCTTCCAGAATTGTCTAGCTGAAGAATGGGAGGATGGGCATTTACCAATGTCCATCCCTCATCATTTCAGGATTGACCTTAGGGTAAAACTCTCCAGATTCTTAGAAGTAGAAAGTATGCTGCCAAAGCAAGCTCCTGGCAGAGTCCTAGGTGTTTCGGAGACTCTGGGGCAGAAACCGAAGACATGTGGAGCATTCCTGATGGGAAGCACTGTAATCGTGAAGTGAGTTGAAGCTGATATGGAGCTCCCCATTGGCAGTTGTCACGGCTGGAATCACATGTATGCTGAGATGATGTGGACTGGGGCACAGAGGCATTTGACACAGTCTACCCCTCACACTGTCCAGCTTTGTTCATGCCTACATACAGTTCCATCTATCAATAACTCATCAAGGTCAAGGCTGGTTGCAATATTTACAAGAGATTTAATAAACAGAGGTTAGTGAAACAAATTACAGTCTCATTGATGATCCCACAAGGTTACTGGTCCAGAGGTTTTAATTGATATTCAAAATATCTTCCTTCCACCACATATTCTAGATTTCCCTTACTCTTGCCTGACACTTCAGCTGATTGGTTGCTTGCTTGGTGGTGTGACCTCCTTTTTTCTCATTTCTGGGTAGTGTGAGTCCACAGTTTGCCTTGCCCTTATTTGATCATGGATGCTGAAATCTTCCATTCACCATTGTGATCAAACATATGAAGAAAAATTCTCAGCCACAGACATCATGGCCCTGCTCCAGAACCCTGAGGATGTGGGCTGGCTCACTTAAAACTGACAGCTTCATGAGCCACTCAATAATTATGTCAAAGCAATGTTCCCAGGCATGGCATAGGCTACTTTCAAAATCCAAAGGGCCCAAAGTACAAAATACACAGAATGGATGCTCATTCATATTCTGGACTTTTGGATCCCTACAAACTAGTACTAATGTGGCACGTCCTTGAAATTTGGGGGGCCTTATCCTCCACCACGCTGACATGTATGTGTCTGGCATCTATGTATGTGGATACTAGAGTATCTGGAGTATTTGCCACTAGGTCCAATGAGCATCATCATTAGGCATCAATATAGGGGACTAGCATGATGTTCTAAGGAATGTCAAGATGATTAAGGTCCCTACATATTATATAGTGACAGAGAGCAAGAGAGTTAATCTAGCGCTTGGACAAGACAATGAATCTGTACAGCTGCTGTCTCTATGCAAACGTGAACAGCTTCTGGTAGATAGAAAAGAACACATTTGCCAGATTAATAGGTGCATATCAAGTGTCAATTATAGTAAAGATACCACATGCAGTGTAGGAGCTGCTATTGAGACTACCTAGTGAAAAGTTTATGGTGATTCATAATTATTTTCCTCTGATTATGATTCCCATGGTTGTTTCAGGGTTCCAACAGTGGAACCAAGTGGGGCTATGATGAGGACCACACTCCTGCCAACTTTGTATCTAAGAATGACACTAATCTATAGAATTTTCCAAGGATGAATTATTACTTCTGTTTTACTATAATGGCAAGATGGGGTTTGCAGGGGCTGTTTCAGGAGCTTCCATTAGCCCTTTTTACCATAATAACTTCTAAACACCACAGTTCAGAAAACCAGTGTGAACATTCTGCTAGCTGCTAAGTGTATATATTTCAAAGATGTATTTGGAAAATAACTATAGGGTGTACGTAGCTATATATTTTGCTCTTTTTCCCAAGTCTAACTCCTTTAAGATCAACTCTCTGTTTGTACTTACTAGTCAAGTACTAAAATTGTTTTGGTTGAGTAAGATTTTTCCTCTTGCAACATGGACTGTGCTTCCTTGCTTAGGGTATACTGAGCTCCGATCCCAGTTTTTGGTCTGGAGGCAATAAGGATATGTAGGGATAGATGACAAGCAATATCCTTTGAAGCATTTGCCTTGTTCATGTACTTGCATGGTTTCTTAACAAAGGGAGAGGCTTGTCTCCAGCTAGGGTTGGAGTGCTTCTACTGGCTCAGACGTTGCACGGGAACATAGGTATGAAATTTCTCAGACTCATTTATTCAAATGTCTCCGTGACAGGTCTCAGGGTCCCATTTCTTTCCTATCAGCTCCTGTCTTTGACAGAAGTACACAACCTGTTTCCTTTGTGTCCCCTGCAATACACTCTTACAAAAAAATTCTGATCATAATATTGAGCACTCTCTGACCTGTGGATGCAGGAGATGATGGTTGCTTTAATCATTGTTATGGAGGCCTCTTGTTTTATTCCTGTATGCTGAGTCAGTTGTTTCCTTTCCTTAAAATATCCACAGCAGTTAATAAACCTAAGGGCTCTAGGAGTTAGATTCTGCAGGGACTGCATGAGAAGTGTCCATAATGTCTACTAGAATTGTCTAGCTAAAAGGGGGAAGCAGGAAAATGTATCCAGTGTTACCCATTTCCTATGGGTTGACAGTTTTCTCTGAGGATATGAACACCCATGTACTTCCCAGTTGCATGTGTACTGTCTGAGCGAGTTCCTTCTGGTGTTCAAATTATAAGAGAAGCCAAGTGGCAGAAAGTGAAGACATACAGAATATACTTAATGCAGGACACTGCTAGTTTGAAGTGAGTCAAAGCTCTCAAGGAACTTTCCACAGAAGCTGCATCTGAAGTCAGAGAAAAGGAGATGTGAGGCAGGACATCAAAGGTGTCTGACACCATAGGTAAGACAATCCCACAGTAACAACGACTCAGGATCCTTTTTTCTCCTTATTTTCTATTCCTAAAGTGATGCTCTCACACTATGGCAAAAAATGTCTCCCACTGCATTTTCATTCAAAGCAGCAAGACAGCAAAAAAGAAGGAGAAGGTTCACCTTTTCCTTTTAGAGAAAAATACAAAAGTTGTACTCATAACCATTAGCCAGAACTTAGTTACATGACCACACTTAGCCATCACAGAGGCTAGAAAATGTAATCTAGCATGTTCTGAGCAGCTGGATAGCTGGATAGAAATAAGGGAGTCTACTCATAGAAAACAGTAGTTTTCAACTCATCTCTTAGGTAGAATTTTAGACCTGTGTGATGGTGTTTTTGTTTGACACAATGACTGGAAAGTCTTCTTGTCGCTTAACTGGAAGATCCAAGGAGGCTGGGTGAGCCACAGTGTCCAGAACAGCTTTGCACAATAAAGAGTTGGCTTGTATTCTGCACAATTTTTGAAAATCCTGAAGGATGCCCAGGTAGGTGGGAAAAAATTGTAATTTCCTAAGTGTAGAGCTTAACTCTACTTTCCATATAATTGTGCAGCTGTAGTATACACTGCTTCTTTTAGAGGTGTACCTACTGGTTCAGTCAAGGGAGAACTGCATTTGGTTATATTTGCATCTTTAGCCAGAATTGTTCACCATTTCAGAAAAAAAACATCAATATAAGACAATATAAGACACTGTGTCGGTCCCCATCTGTAAGTGTCACATTCATCCTGGTTTAAGTTTAGGTACACTCATCTTACTACTTTATTTCTAGTGTAGCTATGCCTGAGCATTTACATATTAAATTATATATTATTTTAAATAAATAATGTAAATTATTTTATTTTAACTTGCTTTTATTTTCTCCTTTTCTTGATATTATACTTAGGACATTATTGACTCTTTTCAAAGTACTTTATAATAAGGTATATCTACAAATTTCAAGATCATAAAGGCAACACTGTAAAATATTCAGTGTAACAATTGGGTGTTTAGTCTGACCAGATTAAAAACTACTACCATGGGAATGGAATGAGAATGGAAACTGGGGAATAATGAGCTATTTCTTCCACAGAGGAATATGATAAGTCAAACTAGGGTTGATGAGTAAATTGAGACATCAGAAAATATACAATGGAATATTATTCAGTCATAAAAAAACCAAAATAATGCTATTTGCAGCAACATGGATGGACCTAGAGATTGTCATACTGAGTGAAGTAAGTCAGAGAAAGACAAATATCATATAATATTGTTTTTATATGGAATCTAAAGAAAACGTACCAATGAACTTATCTACAAAACATAGAGTTACATATGTAGAAAACAAACTTATGCTTACCAGGGAGTAAGAGGGGAGGAGGGATAAATTGGGAGATTGGGATTGACATATACACACTACTATATATAAAATAGATAACTAGGGCTTCCCTGGTGGCGCAGTGGTTGAGAGTCCACCTGCCGATGCGGGGGACATGGCTTCGTGCCCCAGTCCGGGAAGATCCCACATGCCGCGGAGCGGCTGGGCCCATGAGCCATGGCCGCTGAGCCTGCGCGTCCGGAGCCTGTGCTCTGCAACGGGAGAGGCCACAACAGTGAGAGGCCCGTGTACCGCAAAAAAAAAAAAAAAAAAATAGATAACTACCAAGTCTCTACTGTATACACAGGGAACTCTACTCAATACTCTGTAATGGCCTATATGGGAAAAGAATCTAAAAAAAGAGTGGATATATGTATATGTATAACTGAGTCACTTTGCTGTACACCTGAATCTAACACAACATTGTAAATCAACTACAATAAAAATTAAATTGAAAAAAGAAAGAAAATATATTTAAGTAGAAACTTCGAGACCAAAAAAAGTATACAATAAGTATATAAAAAGTCAGTTAGTTGTACAAAATAATGGAGTAGATAATGGCACATGCTAAAAGTGAAACACTGTAGTGTATATCTTTAAACTGCTGCCGCTGACATCTATGAGGATGCCTTAATCTGCCTCAATTTTCAGGTCCAGCTTTTCTGTGTGCCAGTGTTATTCTACCCCCCTCTTTCACAGTAGTTACTTCTCAGTTGTTTCCTTCTGCCTTGCTGCCTGCTATTTCTGCTTTTCCTGGGTTCTTTGGCACCTGAGGTTACACAAGCATGTCTGTATGCAACTAAAAGAGCAGAGCACCAGTGAAGACGAAGAA
>NW_006785351.1:2033070-2042751 GCF_000442215.2 Lipotes vexillifer | reverse complement strand
GAAAGAGTGGAAATATCTTCAAGTTTTGGCAAACTGGGGACATGCAGAGAGTACTAAGAGAATGATGCTGCCTCTGAAGAAAATGAAGAATGGTTTAAATTACTGAGAAAGGTGAGATGCTAATCTTTGATGCCAATCTCTATCTCATTTAAATGTTAATTACTTGCCCTTATTGATTTCTTAGCTCCTCACTCACCCCTCTGGTTTTCTCTGCCTCTCTTTTTAGTGTTTACCTGTGAAATTCCTTTTTATATTTTATTCTAAATGCTCCATGATTATAGAAGTGGTGTTAATTTCTAAAGCTTCCACCCCTTCCTGATTGGGCCTGTAGGTGAGATTCAATTAATTAATTCTAATTGCTCTAAACACCGTATATACTAAAATATGACAAAGATAGAGATTATAGATCATTTATTTTCATCAACCCTCTGTGTGCAATGAAACTCTGATAATAAAAGTAAAAAGAAGCATAAATCTCAGTTCTTCACCTCTCACGGCTCATAGTGGAGAGGACAGATATTCTAATTTTTGCATTAATATACAAATTCCATATTACCAATGGATACAAGGTATATAGGATCAAAGATAAAAGTACTACTAACTTTGACTAAAGACCTGGGCAAAAAGAGCAAACATGTGGAATGAATTTTAGAGCAAAACTTCACATCATAGAAAGAAAATGAAGAAAACAATATGTATAGAGCCAGAAGCATAGAATCAAAATGTTGTCTACAGTTGGGTGTGGAAAATTTAGAAATTAACTTAGAGTATCTGAGGGTTAGATGGGAGTTGGGTCAGAAGGGAGGGAATTAAAGGTATGAAAATGAAGGTTGATATAAAACTAGAAGACAATCAGTGTACTCTTGGCTAAAGAATTTGAACTTTGTACATGTATTCATCCATTGCTTAATTGCTCATTGATAATGATACTAATAGTAATATATATCACATAGAAAGATACTTTGCCAAGTACAATAAATAATACAATTTTCTTCACAGTCTAAACAGCACACCCCAGATTGGTGAGTGTCAGGTGCCAGTATGATATTCAAATGGAAATAACGAGTTGTCAGTTGAAAGTATGGAGCTTGGGCAATGGAGTGAGATTAAAACTAAATATTGATACTGGCAAAGTATTGGAATCTGGATCCTGGTTGTAGGTATGTCAAAAATGCATCAAGCAAGCCAAGAAGAGGGCAAAGGGAAACACCATGGGGAACACCAATATATAAGGAAAGGGTTGAGGAAGAGATGACAGTGAAAGAAATTAGAAATAGTTGTAAAGAAAGAACCAGGATTGAATGGGGTCTCAAAGCTGAAATAAGAAAGATATTCAGGAAGGGAGCTGTTACTAAGCCAAGTTCTACAGAGAACCTCAGACAAAGATTAAAATGTATTCATTGTATGTGGGATCTCAAACCTCTCCCTTATCCAGAGATTAATTAGAATTTTAGGAGTAACTCAAATCCATAAAACCTATGAATAATAAGTCTAGTCTGGAAATACTCCATTATGGCGGTTAAAGCAAGACCAATGATCTAAATCCACTTCTAACATCCCACATTTACAGAATCATTCTCCCAAGCATGGGTCTATGGACTATGGCATTTGGAGGTGGACTAGCAAAATGGCTGGGTACATGGGCTTTGCTCTAATAAAAAACTTGGTTTCAAATATGGCTTTACCACTTAAACGACTTAGAACGATTGGAAGTTACTTGACCCTCTGAGACTCAATTTCCTCATCCATAAAAGAGAAAATATACTAATTTCATAGGGTTGTAGGTGAGAATGAAATGAGATAATTGGATATGAAACACTTAATCTGGCACATAGTGAGGGCTCAATAAATAATAGCTATTATTATTATACTGGGCTGCTATGTGATGAGAACCCTGCCATTGCTTGACTTTTCATTAACCATGCAACGCTGGGGAGTTTTTGGCAGCAACCGCAAAGCAGTTTGTTGGCACACAACCTTTCAATTATCTGCACTACTGATCCCTTCCATTAGCATGGATAAGAGAAAGTGTATAGCATAGATAAGCCAGAGGAAGGGAAAAAGAAACACCAAACAGTACAGCCATATAGCTATATAAATCCCTATTAGGAATTTAAGAAGGGTTCCTCATGGCTACAGATTTATATCTTTGAAGAGAGGAGTCTAAGTTCCTCTGTACCTGAGTTCTCTAACTTGACCATAATGAATCCTAACTCCTCTTTTTTGTTGCTTTATTTTTACATAACAAATCTCCATTTAAGAAAATATACCAAGACGCTTTTTTCTGTGTGTTGTAATGATTCACCTCTGATTCTGTTTCCAAGGCTGTGCCTCTGTCTGGCTGTGCTAAGAATTATGCAAGTTATTTGAGAGTCAATGGAATGGTAATAAAAAGTTCCACCTTATCTGACACTGAATTCTCTGCCTTTGAAATATGCACACAACTTTTTTCCAAGGCTAAAGAGGCTTTAACTTAGGGGTGGTATGAATTTAAAGGTTTTATTTTTGGCCACTGGAGGGCTCTCATATTTTTCCACTAATGAAATAGAAACCTTGAGTGTGACGAAAAACTAGAAATCAGAGATGAAAGTTTAAAGTGAGTGATCTTGTGGTTTGTGCCCAAATCTAGGTGCAGACAAAATTTGAGTACAAGTGAATCTAATGCTTTAGGGCAGTGATTTGGCTGCTTGGGACAAATGCTGAGTCGCTAACCTGACTTAGATCTCCAACTAGGAAAAAGTGGACCGTCTCCTTCACTTCTTTTACTTTAGTGATTGTTCATTGTCTTTTTTCCTTTCTGGCTGTTAATCTTCCAGCCCCCTGTTCTTTCAGTGGAGGTCCTATGAAATAATGCTGACCCTTGGTTCTTTTTTTTTTTTTTTTAACCTTCTTATGAAAGATGTAAACTTTCTTAAAATAAAAGCTACCACTCATAGAGAGTTTCTGTTAGTCAGATACAGTACCAAATGCTGTATATAATTTTTTTTTTTTTTTTTTCTTGCGTTATGCGGGCCTCTCACTGTCGTGGCCTCTCCCATTTGCGGAGCACAGGCTCCGGACGCGCAGGCCCAGCGGCCATGGCTCACGGGCCCAGCCGCTCCGCGGCATGTGGGATCCTCCCGAAACGGGGCACGACCCCGCGCCTCCTGCATCGGCAGGCGGACTCCCAAGCACTGCGCCACCAGGGAAGCCCCTGACCCTTGGTTCTTGTTTGAGTTGCCTCCTTTTTCTCGTATCCCTAAACCCCACCTACCACCCCAATGTTTCTCCCCATCAGCGACCTTCCCTAACAATGATGCTCTGTAGATTCTTCAATGAGCTCCAGCATAAATCTGTCCCCCTCCACACACACAACCATTTGTGCTGCCCTCAGTGCTTCCAGATTTACTCAGGCCAATCACGTAGTGCTAGATACTTGTGTTGAGACATCAGATTTTCCAGAAATGGTCAGATTTGTACATGAAGGCAGGCAGCTAGCAGTTTAGATTATAGCACCCAAATGGTATAGTGATCTTTGGTCTGATCTTAGATGTGAATATCCAAGGAATAGGTAAGAAATGGTAGCAGGTATCTTTGGAAGTAGAGATATTCATAGTCAGGAAAGTGATAGAATTGTCTATCTGGCTTGAAATAGGAGTTCTATTTGACTTGAAATTGTACCCTCAAGTAGTAGATACACGTGGGGAAAAAGTCTGGCTGTTTGGTGGGATATCTGGAAAGGTCCATTACATCAATCAGTCAAGCAGCCTGGGATTTCAAGAGAGAACTGAAGAGGTAAATCAGGAGGGCAAGGTTTAAGATCTTTGGTATTTATGAAGAAAGCTGTAATTTAGAAGGTACACAAGTACCCAGAGATTCACCAAAGACTATCAGATACCCAGCCTGGAGCGACATGAATAATTCTAGACCCCCCATTTTGGAATAAGCTACTGAATGCATTACTACGCTTATTTAGGAGACACTCAGAAAGCGTAGGTTGAAAGTCTCCAGAACCAGCAGCTGAGAAGAGATGAAACAGATGAGTCTGACACATTCCTTGCTGGTGACTAGGGTGTTTTCTGTTTTGCTTGTTTGTGTGTTTGTTTTTAAGATATAGACTCAAGTTTTTGATAGTCCTGTTAGTTTCCTTCTACTTCATTGAGTCTGAATTTTAGTGCATAAATGAAATAATACCTATTTGGGCTCTAGAGACCCTTTTTGTATGTGATTTTGTTGTTGTTTGCCTACCAGAGATGAGGTTGCCAAAATGTTCTGTTCTTTCTGTGTAAAGTTTTACTGTTTCAAAACCCCTTTTATTTCACTTACAAACTTACACTGTGACCATTGCCAATCTCTAAATCATACACAGAATTAGCTTTTAAAAATTGTCATCCATTAGCTTTTTAAAAATATTTTCATTTTTTTTCTTTTTAATTCAAGTGTAGTTGATTTACAATGTGTTAGTTTTAGGTGTATAGCAAAGTGATTCAGATATATATATATATATATATAATTTTTTTCAGATTCTTTTCCATTACAGGTTATTACAAGATATTGAGTGTAGTTCCCTGTGCTATACAGTATGTCCTTCTTGTTTATTTTATATATAGTAGTGTGTATGTGTTAATCCCAAACTCCTAATTTATCCTTCCCTGGCCCTTTCCCCTTTGGTAACCATAAGTTTGTTTTCTATTTGTTTGTGAGTCTATTTCTGTTTTGCAAATAAGTTCATTTGTATCATTTTTTAGATTCCACATATGTGATATCATATGATATTTATCTTTCTCTGTTTGATTTCTCTTATTACTATAATCTCTAGGTCCATTCATGTTGCTGCAAATGACATTATTTTATTCTTTTTATGGCTGAGTGATATTCCATTGTGTCATCCATATTAATAACAATGTAACAATATTGGATCATTAATTATGACAAATGTATCATACTAATGTAAGATACAAATAAGAGGGGAAACTGGCAGTGGGATGTATGAGAACTTTCAGTACTCTCATCTCAATTTTTCTGTGACTCTAAAACTGTTTTAAAATAAAAAGTTAAAACAAAAATAGTGGCCAGATATTCATCTAATACAAGCCTACTGTGAATTAGAACTAGAGAGTAAATGATGGTAGGAGTCATGTCAGAATGGCAGTGATAAACCACCCTTAGAGCTGCTTAAGTGTACAAGTAAAGAGTTGGGCAGCAGCCCCATCTCCCTTATTTGGGATATTTCTATTACCAGCATGGTAGACCCCCACTAGGATCACTAGGCTCTTCCCTGAAGCTACCTTCCCCAAAGACATTTTTCCCTAAGATGTATCAGGCTGCTGTCCTTCACCCCAGAATCTTGTACTGAGATCAGTTCAAAGCCATTTCAGATTATCCTTGTTTTTCAGTTTCTCATTGTGTTATCTCCTGATACTCAGACACAATCTTCTATTTTTACTGGCCTATCTCTTTTCTCAACCTCCCAACTTTGACCCAGTTTCTACTGTTTCATTTCAGCCTATTTTCTTTTCTGGCTTATACAGAATGCCTACTCCAGCACCTTCTCCAAATCTTTTAACTCTTGATAAAATAATACCATTAGACGGTTGGCTTTCTGATGACAATGAGCATTGCAACCTAGTGTTTGAAGATGAATAACTTGATTCTTAAATGTGCAAGAGCCAAAGCTGGGGCTGGATATGTGCTCCTCTTTCTCCCTTTTGGGAACTTCTGTCTCTATTTTTGACACCTCATATTTTTCTAGGCACTTACTGCCACAATGAGTATCAATATATACAGAAACCCATAGTGATGAGCCTTCAGAGCTGCTTCCTTCTCTATTCCCTTCCATTTCGCTAACAATTTTTTTTTTCAATTGCAGTCTAATTATTCTTCCCTGAATCTCCTCTTTGATCAATGTACCATGCATATTACTCCTAATCAATATCCAATTCCTCTTCTGGGCACATGAGAGGCTGATAGTTTCCTGTCTCCCTTGAAGCTAGATGTGGCCATGTGACTTGCTTTGGCCAATGAAATGTGAATAGAAGTGATGCATGTGAATAGAAGTGATGTATGTTGCTTTCTTGTAGGAACATTTAATTTCCAGTGCTTGACTCTCTTGTCTTCTCTTCTGTCATGGTGATCACGAGACATATGTTGATATGGAGGTGCCATGAGATCAAAGGAACCAATGCATGGGGGTCACCTGCCCTGGAGAGTTGCCTGGACATGCTGAGAACTTCATATGAGTGAGTAAGTTTTGTTGCATTAAAAGGAACTAAGATTGTGGGAATATTTTTAGTACTGCATAACCTAGAATATTTTGACTATTATGGTTGAAAAGTAATCTCAAGAGTATAATACATTGTTAGTAATTGATGATATCTTAACGTATTACTTCTTCCAGAGTATTTCCATTGTGATAGGAGATCCCAGGGGATAAGATATCTTAACTGAGAAGAATGAACTACTAATGATGGAGTAGAAGACTTTTGGGCATATTAAAGAAGATGACATTTGGAATAAGACAGTCTCTTTGCTCCTTAATCATACTATGATGATCTGGTCAGATGATTATACACATATACATTTTAAGAAGTACATTTTGTGACTAATGTAGAAACTGTGGAATCTAGGCTTTTGTTACAAGTTTCCACCTCTAACTCGTTCTGAATATCATTACCACAGTGCTGTAGGTCCCTCATTGTGTCCTCAGTGTTCCTTTTGTCTTTAATTTTTACCCAGATTCAAATACCCTCTTTTGTGATTAAAATAATAACTTTGTTTATATGACCTCTAACAGAATACAGGCTTTTTACATATGTTATCACTATTCTCTTCAATGACCCTGTGAGGTATTGCCCCTAAAGGCACATAGTTAGAAAGTAGGTGATAGAAGCAAGATTCAAACCCAGGTCTCCTTGAGAATATATGCTCATTTCACTGTGAGCTCTCTCTCTCCTTAGATGGAACCGACATTTTCTCCAAGGCCCAACTTAAGCTCTACCTCCCCAGTAAAGTATATTCTCTGACAGTCCTCTACACAATGGTCCCTTCTCCTTTGCAGCCTTTATTGTCATTTGGAACCATAGTAGCTTGTCTCCAAAGATGGCTCTCCATGACTCATGCCTTTTGATGTTCAGGCCCTGAGCAGGCTGTCCTTGTGACTTGCACTTTGGTCCATAGTATATGATAGAAGTGACATTGCATGACTTCATAGGTAGGTAAGTCCTAAGAAGTCTTACAGCTTTTCCCTCAGCCTCTGGAAATATTCCCTAAGGGACGCTGAATATCATGTGAGATGTCTAAGAGCATCTGAGACTACTGTGTTGTGAGGGAGTGCAAGGTGACCATATGAAGATGACATGTGGAGAGAGACAGGTGCCTGGGTAGCCTCTATCTGTGCCAGACATCCCATCAGAGGCACCACACATCAAAATAAAGGGGCATTCTGAATGTCCAGCTCAGTTGAGCCTGCAGATGATTCCAGCTCTAGCTGTCATCTGTCAATAACTACCTGAGAGACCACAAAGGAGAACCACCCAGCTGAACCCAGTCAAATCACAGAACCATGAGTTATAATGATAAAGTGTTTTTTTTTAAACCACTAACATTTGGGGAAGTTTGTTTTACCCCAATAGGTATTTGGAACAGGAACTTACCATATACTCCCTCCCTCCCCACTACTGGTATGTTGTAATATTCATAGGCTTCTCTTCTATTCATTAAAAAATTTTAATACTTTATATGATTGATCTATCACTATAATCTTGATTGAAAGCTTTCTGGAGGTTTGTCTAAGTTGAGATGACTCCCCAAGCGTAGCATCTAGGGCACGTAAGACCTCAACAAGTGTTTATTGGTTGATTGATAAGCTCCTTCAAGTCAGAGACTATGTTATGCCCACATTTATATGTCCTGCAAAAACAGAGCTTTTTTGTAGACATTCAAGGATGTTTCTTGGGAAGACTTATGCCAATCAGCATGTTCCAACACACTCTAACACATGATGGTTTCTTTTGTCATCTGTTTTCCACGACTCCGCTCCTTGATCTGTCCACGTGCCCCAGGCTTCAGCCTGAGTAGGTCCTGCTCCCTAATCTGTGTATTTAATCATGCTGTTCCCTCTGCTTGAAGTATCCTCCTGCTCTCCACTCACCCATTCCACTGTGTGAAAACTTATTCATTCTGCAAAATCCACCTAAAAGATTGCCTTCTCTTTAAACTTCCCCTGCCCTCTTGCAGTAAAATAATAATCCCTTCTCATGAATTCATGGGACCTGTTGAGTACTTACCCCACGGCATTCCACTTACTGCTTCATGGTTTCTGTTGGCCAGAGAGCTTTCCAAGGACAGAGGAAGTAGCTTATTTCACTTGGACTCCCCAGTACAGTAAGTGGCACAGATCAGGTGGTCAATAAATGATGGTTGGATGAATGAACACATTTTACAAGGAGAGAATGACCCTGTGAGAGATAAGAAATAAATACGGTGTTGAGTGTTTTGTCACCACAAAGTGCTGTTAATATACAATTGGCACCCAGCTCCCTGACTGCTCCTGCCTATCTCATGCCTTTCATCTTTCACCACAAAGCCAACAACCATTCTTTAATCAATGCGGTGGTTGCCTTTCTCTGAACCCTCTCTAGTTTGTACATTTTTTTTTTTTTTTGTCCTGAGATGCCTGAAACCTCTTCATATTCAGCCCCAAATAGCACTGACCTTTCAGTTGCTATATCACCTGGCAGTTCATATCTAATTTCCTTTTTCAAGAGCCTCTCTCACTTGCTTTTAGCATTTTGCTTTCCAGGTTTCTCTCACTGCTTGCCATGTCGCTGATTGGGTTTTTCCCTCAGAGAAACTGGTTTCCATTTTTTTCTGATTTGAACTCTCCCTGGCTATTTCTCTCTATTAACCTCAGGCTTCAGCGGTACAAGAAGGGGGAGGACTTGGGAGATGCAGGGGGCTATGTCTTCTTGATTTCCCTTCTGGGGAAGAGCCCACTTAAGACCTGGAAGATAGCTCTGCTCCAGTTAATTCTGCTCCCTCAACAATTTGCTTTCAACAATGGCCTTTCCAGTTTTCCCATAATTTCAGAGAAAATGCTTCATTGGTTTGGAATTTTCTTTTCATCCTTTTTTGTTTTATTCTTCCTTTTCTTTTCTTTCTTTCTTCCCTTTAAAAAAAATTGCATGATATTCATCCTAGGTCAAATGCTAAGGAATCTGAGTGGAATGCACAGAAAATTCTTTCTCAGCAATTCTTAGGAGCCATCTTTCTTAAGGGCAAGCCTCAGATTCCAGCTGACATTGTTTCCTATGAAATGACTTCCCATAGAGAACCAGAAAGACATCTTTATCTCCAGACCTCCTGTGAACTGAAAAGAGAATTTTACATCATGGAATTCTTTGTGAGTCCCAGGAACTGACCCTGCAATTCAGATTCAAAGAAATTGCAAAAGTAAACATATGTGCTTAGAAAAGTCACTAAATTAAAATTTACAAATACAGCATTTCTAGAAGATGCTCCATGTTTTTATGCCTTTATGCTTATATATGCGCTATTTCTTCAGCTTAGAATAACCTGACTCACCTTCTCGCCTTATTGAAATCTGACTTGCCTTTCAAAGCACCATTTAGATGCCACTTCCTCCTTGAAAAGTCACCTTATCATCCACATGTCTGTTCTCACTATCTCCTCCAAATTCCTGCT
>NW_006785351.1:2011184-2032990 GCF_000442215.2 Lipotes vexillifer | reverse complement strand
TCCTGCTGCTTTTTGTTTATACCGGTTTTCAAGCCTGTAAAACAGTCACCTTATATTTGAGTTCCTTATAGAAGCATTATTTCTTCCGCAAAACTGTAAACTCCTTAGAGGTAGGAAAGCTGACTTATTCATCCTGTGACTTCTACCAAGAAACCATGTCCTAGAATGGTTCCCAGTAATTTTGCTTTCAGGGTGAAAACCACACACACAGAGTTCAGTCCTCCTGTGATTCTGAGGACAATCACCTTTCTGGACCACTGCAGCTTGGGGCTTAGAAAAAGCTTCTCAAGGTGCTCTGGAGTTCACCCTAATATAACAAATTGAAAGTGCCTGGATGAGTGTGTAGGGGAGTGTCTGAATATGGAAAAGGAGGGAGTGGTGGTGGGAGTGAGGAGGAGATTGCTTTTTCATCAGCATATTTTGTCCCATTGGGACTGAGTTGTGATTCCCTCTAATAACAACAGTACAAAGAATTATTTTAACAGTTACCATTTGAGAATTTTTAAATGCCAAGCACTTTGCCTAGTGCTTTACATGTAATATCACCTTTAATTCTCAGGACAACCTTAAGAAATAGGTATTATTATTATCCTCATCTAACAGATAAGGAAACTGAAGTTCTGACCACAAAGGTTAAGTAATTTACCCAAGGACACACAGCTAGTAAATGGCATTGATCACATTCAAGCCCACCCTAGGCTGAAGGCAGGACCCCTGCTATTAAACAATACACTAGTTTGTCTCTTTCTACAGGTGGAAATTCCTTTATTTTCCTTGGGTTATAGTTCTTTTCCCATGATCTTTAATGAATATTGAAAGTTTTTGAGCATGAAAGTCACATGATGAAAGGATTATAATTTACACTGCCAAACAGAATAATAACTCTAAGAACTACTATTTATAAATCATTCTTAGCCCATTTATAAATGACTCCTACATGTCAGGGACCTCGACACCTTCCACACAATTATCTCCACTCTTCACAACAACTCTGTAAAGAGAATATAATTATCTTCATGGAACAGATAAGGAAACTAAAGGCCATGGAGGTGAAGGAGCTTGCACGAAGTCCAACAGCCAGTAAGTAATAAAGCCAGCATTTACCTGCTGTGCTGCCTTGGGTGACATCCTAGTCTTCCTGCACAGTCTAGGGAAAAGGATGAACTTGCATTCATAAATCATTTACTTTTTACTTTTTTCCCTCCTCCAATTCAAGGAAGACATTTATTATTACTGTTGTTATTCTTATTATATCTCAGAGCCTCTCTAACTTCACAGTACCCGTGTAAAGGTTAGATTAGTGCTTCAGCACCCACGATCCTAAATTATTTTTCCAGGCAGTACTGAGTATCAGTGTGTTGAACATTAAATTGCAATCTTCTATTTTTCCTGCTAAACTGTGAATGACTGAAAGGCAGGAACATTTCTTATTTACCTTTGGAAACTGAATTCCTGGCAAAGAGTAGATGGTAAATAAATGTTGAACTGAATTGTTTCCCCTGCCATTCTCCCTGTTTTCACTTATCTCTTTCCTTCCTTCTGTGCTATCATTTTATCACCTAGCTTATTTTATATCCAGTCTTGAGACCACAGTGGCACCCACAGGCGCTCTGGACCCAGAGGTGCCCCTCTCGGACAGGAGAGTGGCTGAGCCCTCCTCAGGCGGTAGCCCATGCCTGGGGCAGTCTCCCCTGCCTTGGGAGCACAGCAAGCCCTCCTTCTCTCCTCTCCTGGAACACTTGCTCTTCATATTCCTGTTTAGCAGCACTCGTGTCCAGATTCATTAATTAATGAAGATTAATCAATAATTAAGTGTTCTATAGCCACCCAGAGGCCATTTCGTGGTAGAGTGATATATTTATTGCCCCATTTAGTGAAAGGACTCAGGAGCTATCTGGTACTGCTCACAGGTTGGTTTATTATGGGATGCCTGATTGGCAACCTTGGACTAGAAGTGCCTCCCTCCTGGCCCCCTCCTACATGGAGACCTTAACCCAGACCTGCTGGCACAGCTGCTATCTGAACCAGCCCAGAATTCTTAGTCTGTCCCTTGCAGACTGCGGGGTCAGTTTCCTGGAACTGGTCTGAGATGGGGCCAGGGCTGGGGCTCCGGTGGAGACAGACAGCTTGGGAACAGTGCCCTCGGTCATTTTGGATCCCGCAGGTTTGCCCCAGCAGTAGCCACTGGTACTTGCTGCACACAGGAGGCACTGCCATCAAGTTCAGGTCTCTCTGCCATAGTATTAGGGGAAGGTACCCCAAGGACCTTGAAAGAGTGCAAGTGGAAGGTCAGCGAGAGTGCTGCCATCCACACAGGGTCAGAGCATCCTGCTCTGCAGGGTACCATCTCTCCGTCTCCAGGAAGGAGAGTGTTGCTTCTTAGTCAGTGTGTAAGCAAATGGTGCACACTACAAACTTGCTGGTCATCTGCTAATTGACTGATACCTGGGACTCTGATTCTGGCACCAATTAATGTGGGGCTCAACATGTCCTATCACTGTCTAAATGCTTACTTTCCACTCCTGGCTAAATGTTACTCTTAGGGAAGAAGCATTGACCTGTGGGTCTGGGGTAACAACAATCTGGGGTAAAGTTAGGGACATTCAACCTCAATTCTCCCAAGGTTCTCCTTTTTATGTGTATTCAGGGGAAGGGGATGCTGTTCAGAGCCCAATTCTCTTGACCTGTCTACTTCTAGCAACACCAGTGCTCAAATCCTCCATTGTTTGAGACATCAATGACAGCTTAACTAAAGCCAGGTGGGACTTCCAAGCCCCTTCTATACAGAAGAACTTACAATAGTTTGATTCAGGATTTTCAACTTTACTTTGGTGTGAAAGTGATTTGCGTTCAGTTGAAACTGTACTTTGAATTTTGAATTTAGATCTTTTCCTGGGCTAGCGATGGGCCGTATGATATTCTCTTGTGCTGCTGGGCAGCAGCAGCTCCCAGTCAGCCAGTGATCATGAGGGTAAACATCTGACACACTTATAACCATTCTGTACCCGTACAGCCATTCTGTTTTGCACTTTCAGCACAGTAGTCAATAAATTACATGAGATATTCAACATTTTATTATAAAATAGGCTTTGTGTTAGATGACTTTGCCTAACTGTAGGCTAATGCAAGTGTTCTGAGCATAGTTAAGGTAGACAAATCTAAGTTATGATGTTCAGTAAGTTAGGTGTATTAATGCATTTTTGACCTGCGATATTTCAACTTATGATGTGTTTATAAGGAGGTAACCCTGTCATAAGTTGAGGAAGATCAATATAAATAAAAATGCCTTTGGTCTGGGGTGTTGGGCTTTTATTTGAGAAGGACCTATTTACCTTAGCTCCCATTGACAATGGCCAAGTTATTGAATGTTAATAGTCATGCCATAAAAATAGCCACAATTGATTATCTGCTAAGTTGCAGTCTCTGTGCTAAACATTTCCCATTGAACAACCAAAGGTTCTGCAGTATGAGATAGGGAAATCGTTGTGGAAGGCATGTGGGATTATAAGTGGAACTGAGTTGTACAAACACTTTCTATTGATTTCTCTCTCTTTTTCTTTTTCTTTCCCCTCTCCTCCAGCTGATTTGGTTGGTTGAGTATGGAGGTACCTCCAAATTAGAATTTAGCCCCTCACCCTTGGGAGACCCTGTGGGACTAGGAGGACCACAGGAAAGGGAGGCCCAGAGCTAACTGGTTAGGCCTGCCTCTACTTTCAATATTAGGGGAGCAGAAAACAGGTTTCCAGAAAGATTATCCATGAATTTAAAGCTAAAGTACTGGTCAGCCATAAATAATGTTATTAGATTGCAGAAAATTCCATAGCTTATATCATTGATGACAAAACAAGATGTAGGAATTCAGGATCCTTATCATAGTCCCTTCTAAGAGGTGACAAACTTAAATATGATCATTTCTATTTGATGATGGAAGAAACTGAAGCTCAGGGAGTTTGAGTAGCTTACTTATGGTCACACAACTAGTGAGTGGCTAAGTTGGAAGTCAGCTCAGTCTGACTCCAAAGCTCTGTCTATGGAATAGCTATGTAGCTATGATTTTCTTCCCATTACTAAAAAGAAAAATGTTTTTCCTACTAAATATAACTTTTTGGATCGGGTCCAAAAAGTTTCACATGATGACCATGGTTTGTACATAAATAAATGAAGCAATTACTTGGATTCTCAGTTTTTATTATTGAAGATCTAAATTGTTCAGGTGAGGAAATTGTGATCCCCATGTATTAATTTTATTCATTTATACACAACCAACAAGTATCCTGTGAAACTCTCCCAGATGTTAAGCTATAAAATAGACCAGGCTGTTTCTCTTCCCATGAAATTAAATACAGTTATGAACCAGAGTCTCCACCGTTTCAAAAAAAAGCCATCTCCTTGTCATCAGACTGGGTGACTGTTGTCAAGCTATTGATACAGTCCTTTTTTTTTGAAGGACCACAGCTTCTAGAAGGGGAGAAGAGAAGCAATAGCATCTCTTTTGTTCTAGGGAAGAAAATAAAGTGTCATAGGTTCAATTTCAGATTTTCTATTATTTATAATTTTTTAAATGTTTTGTATGCCCAACAGAATTCCAAGATAATCATCAGTTAGTAGTAAGAACTTTCATCATTCTAAAAACTTAGGGCCATAAAGGGAGAGAAGAAAGTATGAGTGTTTTTTTTTTAAATTAGCAGCAGAATGATTTTCTTATGTATCTACCTCTTAGACATAAGTGAAGTCCCAGAACCGATAGGCTAGAAGCATGGGACATGCAAGGCAGTGTGCCTTGTCCACAACCTTCATTATGAAGCTAATGGGATAGCATTTGTGGTAATACAGCAAGAAATTGTCTAGTTGGAAACATGACAGACAACAACTCTGAAGACTCCAGCAGAGCAGTGGAGATGAAGTGTGAATCTATGGGAGGGCAGAGAAGAACATGAAAGAGAGAGAAGGTTGAAAGAGAGGATAAGACACTGATAAGAGAGGTTTCAGCATCTTTTTATGAAATGTCATGAACTCAGATGTTATAAGAGAAAGAGCAGTTGAAAGTATTCACCGAAAGGAGATAGTTACCATGCAGGAGTATCTAGTTGAGATGTTGCAGGTTTTCCATGCAGGAAATGCAATCGATGGTCCTCTCCCTCAACCTCTCATTCCCCTTTATATAAAATGCAGTAAAACCATCCTTACCTACTTTCTTCCTGTCTGAGAAAATAAAAAAATCTCTTCTTACTCACAATAATCAATCTACATGTCACTTCATCCCATATCCCCTACCTCCTTCAAGGTGGCTTCTCTTTTTCCTGTGGCTTCTTCTTATCTTTTTGTTGGCTTTGTCCTTAATGTACAAACATTCCAACTAGCCCCACCCTCTACTTGACCCCAAGTCCTGTTATAGCTATTCTCCAATCTTATTTCTTTCCTTCCCAACCCTGATCTTAAGTCAGCTATCTCCAGGTCCTCATTCCTCATCCACTCCTCAACATGCTCTCTATTCCCACCAATACGTTGAAAATCTCTCAACAAAGTCCTAAAATATCATCATTGTGCCACTTTCTGAGACTCCCTTTCAACCCTTGTCTTACTGGATTATTGTTCTTTCTTCAAAAACTTCTTCACTCCTTTTTGACCTTATAGGAGCTCTTATAGTCATAAGATTCGGGTGTGCAGATATGAAAAATTTCTGCTGGTGGCAGAAAACTAAAATTTATCAATTTGTATAAATCACCCTTTTTGGTTTAGAATTGAATTTGGTTAGCTACAAAATCAAGTTTCTTGTATTCTTTACTTTGCTTTTTTCCTATTCTTTTCACCAGAAAAATCATTACATCAGGGAAAAGGATATCTGGTTGGATGGATCTCAGAATATTTTGATTTTGGGTGTCGGCATTCATCTTCACTGTGTCCCCTGATGAAATGACTGAGTCCCACCATGGTCAAGGTCCAAATTTCCGGGGTCTCTTTGTCTAAACTAAGAAGTCCTCCAGAACCATCAGACTGTTGTTAGCCACTCTGTACTGCCCTGGGAGCATTTTTTCTGCTTTTCCAATCCCATGCTGGAGTCCAAAGCAGTCTGTGAGACTGCCCATCTACCCAGATAACTCCCCCAGTTATTGATATTAACACCTGTATTTGAATCAGAGCTATTTCGAGAGACTTGGAATCTTCAAGACCACAATGCTTTTACTTATTCCATTGCTAATGTCTGAAAAAGCTGGAGTTACACATGATTTGATCTCAGAAAACCCCACACCAGAGCTCACCTATTCCTGTGTGTCATGCCCTCAGTTCTCACTTTATTTTGTTAAGTGCTTGACCATTGCTGGATTGGTCTTCCTTCACAGTGATGCTAAAAGCAATTAAAGTAACAGAGCTGAAGGTATGATCCATAATTCCTCAATTTATCACCCTTTTCTTGACCTCTATACCACATTCCATCTCTCTTGGGATAAGTGCCAAACCAGAGGTTGTTTTCAGGACTGAGACCCAATTAGATTTATCACTAAAAGGAACAAAGAAACTCAGGCCATGTAGTGCCAGTTACATAAAAGAAAGGGAGTTTAACTCTTGATTGAAAGAAGAAAACTAACATTTGGACCAAATAGCTTGTCTCGAGTAGGCTTGTACCAGGTGTGGTCTCAAGGAGATGCTGTAAATCCCTCCTAATTTCCCACTGGTTCTGGCCCAGGTTTAGGCCTGATTAGCATATGTATTTGTAATAAAAACTTATGGCAGTTCCAGCTCAGAGAAAGTTAAAGGAAGGGTCAGGGTTTTATCCTCTTTTTTAAACATAAACATAGGGAACCCTCATCTCAGGTAAGAATGCAGAGAGCAGAAGCTGATAGGCTCTCACAGATATTTACACAGACTAAGAAAGACAGGTTTTTTCTTCATCAAGCAAGTTATTATCTATATATACCTGTCAGTGTCCCAAATTCTATACCCTTAGAAGTAAAATTAGGCCTTTGTCTAGTAAATTCAGACATTCCAGAAAATAGCACAATGTCTATATCCTATCTTGTCATGTCACAGTTTGGAGAACTGTGTACCTCACGTTTTGTTATTTCTGGGGCTGACTGATCCTAGTGACTAACTAAGAGAAATGTCCTAAGATCAAAGAGGCATCCTCTAGTAGCTGGATAAATTTACCCCAAAGTGGGCTTCCCTGGTGGCGCAGTGGTTGAGAGTCCGCCTGCCGATGCAGGGGACACGGGTTTGTGCCCCGGTCCGGGAAGATCCCACATACCGCGGAGCAGCTAGGTCCGTGAGCCATGGCCGCTGAGCCTGCGCGTCCGGAGCCTGTGCTCCGCAACGGGAGGGACCACAACAGTGAGAGGCCCGCGTACCGCAAAAAAAAAATTTACCCCAAAGTGTCGAGTCACCTCATCTCTGCCAATAGAAACAGCTGGTATCTTGGCTCATCAGCCTCTGTCACATTCAAGTCAGAAGTTGAAAATACAAGAGAGATAAGAATGGATCTAGTTTGTTTACCATCATCATCATCACAGCTATTGCAAATGCGAGTTGATTACATAACTTCAACACAAAACACTGTGTTAAGCATTGGCCTATGAAGGTCAAATCTTAAGGCACGAAAGATCAGAATATGCCATCCCAAAATATGCCGCTTTGGCATAAGGATTATTTGAGGCTAAAGACATTTAAGCAGCAGCAAATGCAAAATGAGCTTTTTGCTCTCCACCTATCTACCTAAAAGCAGGACATAAATTTCCTTTTGTGAAGGTGATCCCTCTCCCTTCTCCTGTACTAGGATAACAACCTTATCACTGGAGACTGAAAGTAGGCACAGATGGGTTTGCACAAAAAAACCTTATTAAAATCATCCTCATCTTCCATTAGTTCCCCCATATATTTACCATCCCCTGAAGCACAAACCCCTTTTCCTTTGTCTTGTCAGTTCTCCACAAATTTTTTTTTTTTTTTTTTTTTTTTTTTTGTAGAGTGTAAACTCTTCTTTTTTGTCTTCCCTTTTTTATTGTCTTTTAGTTTTTAAATTCTATGAAAGAGATCCTCAGGCGTCCACTTCTTTTAGTCCACACAGTTTGTAGTGAGAAGAATGAGCTTTACCATTCGGTTTGGGTCAGATCCTGTTTCTGCCACTTCTTGGCTTAGTCACCTTGGGCAGGTTACTAACACTGAATCAAGTTTCTCTCATCTGCAAACTGGAGATGGTAATATCTGTGTTACAGTACGGCTGTGAGGAGCAGATGTTGTGACTCCTAGTGTACATAGTGAGTGCTCGGTAAATATTAATTTCCTTTCCTCTTCCTTTTTAAGTGTGCCTAACTCTCCAAAGAGTATTTCAAACTGTAAATACAAAACACTCTGTCTTTTTTTGCGATATGTGGGCCTCTCACTGTCGTGGCCTTTCCCGTTGCCGGACGCGCAAGCTCAGCGGCCACGGCTCACAGGCCCAGCCGCTACGCGGCTCACGGGCCCAGCCGCTATGCGGCACGTGGGATCCTCCCAGACCAGGGCACGAACCCGTATCCCCTGCATCGGCAGGCGGACTCTCAACCACTGCGCCACCAGGGAGGCCCAGTTCTCCACAAATTTATCACCCTTTGTTAAGATGGTATATGGGCCCCAAATTCTAACCACCTCTTTGAATTACTCATTACTGCATTCTCCCACATATATGCACATTGTATGTGTAAATAAACTCTTTTTTTTTTCCCCTCCTGTTAATCTCTCTTCTGTGGGTCTAATTCACAGACCACACCCTCTGAATCTAAGGGAGTAGAGAAAAAAATAGATTTGTTTTCCTCCCCTATAGGATCAAAGGGAGGACCAGATAGAGTATTATTGTTAATATGTATGATGAAATACTGAAGCCTACATCTGCGGTGAATCTAAAGTTCCCTAAAAGCAGGCTCAGAGCCTTGCCAGTTTTGGTAGACTTCATCATTACTGAATGATTGATCAAAGTACACAAATGAATGCATGATGACACCAGGACGTTCCAGGTGAAACCATGCTTCTGCATCAGGTGTGTCAGGGAATGTAATGAATCCTCGGCTTTCTGTGTAGATGTCAACTCCCTCCGAGTTCAACCTTAATTTTTTCCCATGAAGCAATGGGTCATTCTTGGCCTAGGAAGTAAGGCATCTGTTTAACCTGGAGCAGTAGATTACAGTCAACACTTGAGTTTACCATGACTGCATCAGCTATCTCCTGTGAAAATTTCAATATAAATTTTTGAAAGTAAATAAAAGTGCTTCTATTTTTCAGATAGTTTTTATTTTGAATAAACTTACCTTGCAAAACTTGGGACATATCATGTTGCTAAAGCGTATTATTATTATAATTACTTTACAAAATATGGAGCCTTAGTCTAAGGGCAATACCAAACAATAACACTGCATATGGTTTAAAATAGAGACACCTGACAAAATACAGTGTTAAACAATATATGTCATTATATGTAAAGGGGTGAGGGAAAAAAAAATCCATGAGTTTTAAGTTTAGTGATAGGAGCACATAAGACAGTGTCAATTCCTCAGCTTAGTAGACAGCAAAGGGTTCAAAGAATACGGGGGGGAAAGTGAATAAAACAAAGAGATAGAGTAGCAGAAGGCAGAGACCAAAACTAAAAAAAAAGTTGCAAAAGTTAAACTAGGTACATTGATCCAAGCCACCATTTCAATGCCTCTACCCCCAAATTTTTGTTTAAATCTACTATAAAATTTTACATTATCTGTGATTTCATAATGAAATATTATGCAAAGAAAAAACCCCACCAATATATTTAATTTGCTTTCAACCATCTTACTAGAACTAGAGCAGAGAGCACAAAACAAACACACCAGCATTAACATTTCTGTATAATCCAGAATCCTGCAGCACAAATCTTAAAATAAATGACCCTCAGTGAAAAAGGTCAAAAGTTCTACTACTTTCTCTTGACGGTAGAAGAAAAGTAGAAGATGATCTTATGGATCTGAATTTCATGGGGTTAGAAATCTCGGCCTCTGGTTAACCCAAGGTTTTTGCTTTGAAAAGTTTGCAGAGTCCTCAATGCCAGTCCAAGATGGAGGGCTCAGCTCCCTGCACCTCCCCACCTCCCGGTCTGGTGTTTGTATGGAATAATGAGTCCTATAAGCTTGGGCCTGATATTGCTTTTATAATGTAAAGGAGGAAAGCCAAGTAAAGTGGATTTGTGCATCCCTGTAATGAAAAGTTGGCCTGTCTGTTTTTATCAGACTAATGAAGCCCCTACCCCATTCTCTGGCTCAGTGCAAGCTTCACAATGGAGAGAGTGAGCTCTCTCCAGCACAGCTCCTCAGCAGATGCTATCTGCCAGCTCTCTTCGCAGAAGAGTTCATTTTAAAGGGATCCTGGCTTGATTAAGGCTTTGTGAGCCTCCCAGGCTCATTACAAATCAATGGAGATGAACTGAGTGCTTAATACTCAAAAGCCAAGCTAACAAAAGCTGACTTATTACAAGCTAAAGGGCTGGGACTCTCCTGGGTCTTTCAGCTTTGTTTTATTTTGTATTTCAGCTCCCTCTTCCCCCTCCTCTTCCTGGCCACCCCCAACCCAATCCATTTCCAGTGGCAGTGTTCAAGTGCTTCAAAAGATCTTATTCCTTCTGTCTTATTTTCCTCTATCTAAAATTGCAACCTCTGGAAGAATAATATATCTTACGGATGGTATACCTCAGTGTGACCACAGAAGTTTTCTGAGTGACAGGGAAAAGTTTCCCCTCCCCTATGCCATGTAACCTCACTCTTTCACAGATAAATTATGATTCTAATACTTTTGGAAAAACTTCTGCTTACTGTTTCCCATTTACTAACCACCACCCTGCCCCCCACAAACACACTCATACCCTTAACAGACACACCAGTGTAGAATGACAAAAGGAAATTGGAAATATTTGACAATCCATGAAGAAAAGGCAGAAGTTGATATAAACCTCCTTCCAGGTCCTTTAGTGGTTACAGACACCCCTTCTCTGCCCGTCTCCCTCTGCCTCTCTCTTCTCTGAGAAAATTTCATTTAGAGTGTTTTTCTGCTTCATGTTCAGAGATAAGAAGGTGCCAGGACTGTAATAAGATGATGAGAAGCCCCATATGGGAAGAAAAAAACCACTAAAAACAAAGAAAATTTCAAATACCACCGTAAAATCAAGCTTCATTGTCATAAAGAGTCAGGGACTGCTCCTTTTCTGATAAAGATTTGAAGTATCTATCCTTATGGGATACGGCTCTCTTGTCTTTCCCTGCGGAAATAATAACAGCAAACATTGATTGTGCACTTCCTCTGTCTCAATCTTGATGTTAAGCGCTTTACATGCAATATTTCATTGAATCATCACAGTAATTCTATGAAGGAAGGTTCAATTAATATCTGCACTTTACAAATGTGGGAATAAGAAAAGAGAGAAATAGGTATATTTTCCAACCTACACACTTAGTAAGCAGGGACTGTATGAAAACCTAGGTCTCACTCTGACTCCAGAGCCTGTGAGCTAAATCACTGCATTAATCTGCCTCCATATAAGATTGAAAAAAATAAATAAATTTTAAAAAAAAGAGAGAGAGAGATTTTGCTGGACTAGACCCAGTAGGGGCTTTGGGATCTAGCAACCATTGTTTACAAATGGCCACTTTCTGTTTTTCTCCCCATCCATCTCCACCCCCACTGCAATCACTATGGTACCCTGCTTCCCCTCTCTGACTTGCAACTCTGTGTAGTCTCACCTTTGCTCTAACTGGACAGCCCAGACTTGGGAGTCAGATACACCAGATTTAAACCCCAGATCCTTTTTTACCAGTTGAGTGTCCTTGGGCAATTTGCCTAATGTTTGTGAGTTCCCACTTCTGCATATGAACAGTGAAGCTAGGGTCATGTGAAGATTCAATGTGAAAACATGTAAAATGCATTTCAGAAATGCTTCTTCCCTGACTCTTCATATCAAAGTCTTTTTATCTTCTCCCCAGACCCTCCAAAAAAACCCTTTGCTAAACTAATCCACAATAATGTCTTCTAAAGCTTAATGTGCCACTTCTCCCAGGGGCAATTGTTTTAACAGACTAGAATGCTTTAGGACAAAAATGGCTTTTTAATTATGGGATTAGATTTATTGCAAGTGGGGGGAAGGGGTGGATGGTTTTTATACCTTGAAATCTTTCCAAGAAATAGGGGTCATTCTTCATTTTGGGTAGATAATAGACCCACAATCAATCTCAAAACTTTGAAATATTTTTTTGTTATTATTAAACATAATGTATCAACAACTATCACCTACACAGGCCAAGGGGGAAACTAGGGATATTTAACAAATGCCCAACTGTATTTCCTTCACCTGGGAATCTGACCTCCATTCCACACTCTCAGTCACTCAATTCTTTCCCTTTTTTCCCTTGTGCAAATATTTAGAGATTCTTACTTTTGACCATACAAAAGAGTAACTTCAAAGAACAAGCTGCTTAGAAACAAATGGCAATGACAGAAATTGTCATAGATTATAAGTTGTCACAGAATTATTTTCTCCAATAGCTTTTTTAACTGCGAAGATGTCAGGAAACAAGGCTCTACAGCTCTTTGATAGTTGTGAGTTCCAAAGGAATTTCTTCCTATAGTCATGGTACTGTGTTACTATCCTTCATGACATGCATGCATATGTAAAGCTATGTTGTTCATGCCAGATCAAAGTTTTGACAGCCAATTGACTTTCTCCAATTCAAGGCAAGAACCAAGCTCCTTGAGAAATTCTTCCTTTATGATCACAGAGTATGGTTATTCCCTCTGGAAAAAAATTTGCCTCTTGGGGAGGTCGTGGGTAAATCAAATTCAGTTCCTCACACAAAGACAATATCCAGTGGTGAGTTATGGTACTGTGAGCATTGGACAGTGCTCAGGCATCAGGCCTGGGTCAGAGATAGAGCATCTGGCAGACCAGGGAGGCAGAGGCCTTTGGTCTCTGCTTCCACTCCCAGCTCACTGCTCAATCTAATTTATTCGTTCAGCAACATTTACTGAGCAACCACCATTTGCCAGGGCTTCACGGTGGAGTCAAATTAGAATTCCACTGAAGCTTGTTCTTACCAAGTGGCCTGCAGCTGTCAAGAGAACTGGGTTTGCAGACCAAGACCCAAACTGCATCTACAGCTACTCCATGGAGAAAAATGTGAAGGGGATTCTGGGTGAAGTACCAAGGGGATCCTGACAAATGGCTTTAATGAATCCTAACCCCACTCAAGAACCAACGTCCTTGTCCTTTTAGAGAACTTGGTTTAGACAGCAGGAGAAAGGGAAGCCAAACTTTAGTTTTTGTAGTTTGTTTTATTGCTTTTGTTTCTTTGTTTTGTTTTGTTTGCATTTTGTTTTAATATAAATGTCTCCTATACACATTTTATTGATATCTTCAGAGCTGACTGCCTAATTTTTTGATCATTACTTTCTACCTTTGGGAAAAGAAAGAATCAAATTAAACTATTGGAATAGAGGGGATGAATGTTGCCAAAGGGGAATAACAAAGAAGTGATGATAGCAATCACATTATGTTCGCTGCTTTGCATTGATCATTTTATTTTTTTAAATAACATTTTTATTTTTGAGTACTTTTACATTTACAGAAAAGTTGCAAAAATGGTACAAAGAGTTCCCGTATACTCTTTATTCAGTTTCCCCTAATGTTAACATCTTACATAACCATGGTGCCTATCTCAAAACTAAGAATTTAACAATGATACATTACTATTAACTAAAATACAGGCTTTATTTCAGTTTCCCCAGGTTTTCACTAATGTCTTTTTTTTTTTTTTTTGATTCTAGGATCCAATCTACCATACCATATTGAAATTAGGACACCACTTGCTTTAAAATTATTATTAATATTATTAACTATTAAGTTTAGATTTCTGATACCCCCATGAGCTCAAAAATTTAAGCAACTTACGCTTAATTTCAATTGGAACTTTCTAAGACAGAAACAACAAGTTAACTATGGTCAGGCTTATCAGATTATTGCCAATTTATCTGTGGTCACCAAGATCTATTAAAATAGGAAGGAACAGAAGAGACTTCCTATAACAGGGAACACTTTTAGTCATTTAAAAATTGTTGCATTGATAATCATGCTCTTAGAGCACAACTGGGTAAGAAATTATGTTTACTGTTAAAGGTTACCTTGTAAAATCACCATGTGGTTATGGATAAAATTTCAAATTTCAACACTATTGTGCTATTCTTCTGTCCTTTGTCAAAGAGAAGTTAAACTTTTCCTGGTATGATCAGTAGCTACTATAAAGGCACATTTGTCTGTTACTTTATAAGAAGTCAGAACATTGAACCAACAAGCCAGTACATATTTCAGGAAATAGTTTAATAAAAAGTTTAAATGTTGTCAGTCCCCGGATAAACCAATGCCATGGAGCAATGGCTACATCTAGGTTACTGTAGAACCTACTGAAATATCTCAGTCCCTGAACTTCTTTATCCAAGGCATTTATAAACCATTCTTCCTATTGACCAAATATCCTAATCTCTTAAATTTATAGGACTTATCTAATAATATTTAGTATCACATATATGATTTCATTTATTACCATAAGGACAACCTTCTCATTTCTGATCCCATAACAACCTTCTTCTTTATGATCCCATAGCATTCTTTATTTTTATCTAGCTTCTTACTCTTGGCCCTGCTTCCAAGGTAAATTGTTTTTCTTGTCTCTCTGAACTCAGTATTGATATTTGTCTTCCCAGCTTGACCCTCAGATTTCTCTTAGGGACTTGGATTAGAATCAAGCTTTTTTTTTTTTTTCCCCTACTTTGGGCTACCCAGGTTAGGAAACCTGGTATTACTGGGCCCTCAAGTCACACATTCCCAATTTTCTCCATTCCCATGATCAAATGAACAATGCTCCATGTTGCTATTTGACAACCTAAAGTATAGCACTGCCTGGAATAGTGTGTCAGTGCTCTATCACAGTCTAAGAGTAATTACCAGAACTGGCAACATTTCTTACTACAAAGGACAATCCAACCCAACCACACAATGTTTGTCAATTTCATGAGCATGGTACCTCTGTTGCAGGTGGGAAGAGGATATTCAAATGGGTATCCTCTACCTGTTTATGAAATTGAATGAATATTCTAATAGCATCAAGGAAGAATAGCAAAAAAAAGTGGAAAATAAAGCAAAATAGTGGAGAGAAGACAAAATAAGGCATCAACAATTTACCCAGGAAGGGACTCTGTTAATTTGGGCCATTCCTATATTGACAATATAGTTTAAAAAAATTAGTATGACTCTCTTTTCTTTTTAGCTCTTGTGGGACAAATCCCTTAACCTGTAAGTCAGCCAGTCAGAAATCTTGTGGGTCACATAACTTAGCCCCAAAGTAGCCTTTCAGGCAGTCACAAGGGCCTCTGGAAATGCCAGACTCCCCATGGCTGCTAAGTGGGTTGCTCTCTGGACACCATGAGGTTCTGAAAATTGGTGGTGGGAGATACTGTCTGGGTTTTGGGGCAGAGGGGTTACAATGGAGTGGCTGTTTATAAGGCCAGTGTTTTGATCTCACAACTTAGGCTATAAGACAGATCCAGAAACGGCAATAGCAGTTGACAGTTCTTGAAAATTGCACTATGATAGGTTCATAGCAAAGTACAAAAACAAGAGCCATTGCAGCTGCAATCTAGAGGTCTGTAAATAAAAAATGTTTGGGTCTAAACTGGAGGAGAGGATTACAAATTGTTTTGTAGCATAAACACAGCTGGAGACATTTTATTTAAATAAACTGAAAGGGCAGCTTTTAAAAGCAAAGCTCATATTGAGATTCATAAAACTGCACCCATTGCAAAAACCTTGGCCAGCAAGCACAGTAAAACATTCAGGACAGCTGGGGTCAAAGAGTCTTTTTCAAATATATTAAGAAAGAAAGGCATACTAGAGAGAGTGTAGTCTGCTAATAAATCAGAAGAGGGATGAAAATCATGATAGCTCAAAAATGACTGAGTTACTGAACTGACGTATGGTCAAAAAAATAGATGTTAGCAACAAAGCTAAGGAAAAGCAGTATGGGTTATTAGAAAGCAATGAATACTTTGTACATACAAAGTAGCTATTGATGGAAAGCTCTATTAGAGAATATTTGAAAAATCTGAGTCATAAATCAGTAGTCTGGGAGGAAATATTCTTCAGCTCAAGCCAAAGATGATCTGGTCCTTTACCAGGCAAGTGGTGCTAACCACAATTCTTACTAAAACAAAGGAGTGGGGAGCGGGATACCTGTACCTGTCATAAAAATAACTATGGAACCAAAACTATAAAGCAATCATGAAGAAAAGAGTAGGAGGGGGCATGTAAAAAACAATTTTTTAATAAAATTTAAAAGTTGATGTCATGGAAATAGGATACATCTAATACATTGGAGAAATAATTTCAGTTAGATAGATGCCTTATAGAGAGAAAAAGAAATTGGCCAATAACTTTGGAATATGCACTTCAGTGTGTCAGTTCCTTTTTGCTTGAAAGTAGTACACATTGGAAATGTACTTACTACTTACAAATTATACACAGGACTTATGAAGGAACTTTACCAAAACCTATATTGAAGCCAGAAGTACAAACCACACCTCACAAGTGAATTTCTGTTCATTTGAATGTGAATAACAAAAAACTTGATTCAAACTAGGTTTTAATTTAATATAATGTTTAAAATGAATGGAAGTTCCAGAAGTAGGGGTAGCTACAGGAGATCTTGACATGGAGTACCATTTTCTTTCGATTTCTTTCTACTATGGCATACATTAAATGCCAGACTTTCTTGTGGCTCCAAGAGAAATGCAAGAGCTCTAACAGCTAGAGGCTTCCTTGTTCACACCTGCAGAAGAGAGATGATACCTCCGTCCCAGCATCCCCAGAAGAAGTCCTGAAATTCATTCTGAGAGCCACCTTAGGGCACATTTCCAGTCTTGAAAGTATCTCTCTGGCCAGGATATGAGGGAGGAAAGCTGTGGAATGTACTAACTGACTTTGCCTAGATCATGTACTTCATTTCTGCAGCCAGAGGTCAATTCAGCCTCCCTGAATCAACATGGATCTGGATCTCCAAAGCAAACTGAAGAATTTTAGACAGGGCAAGTGGGGAAAGTTGTTGGAGTCAACTACCAAATATCCAGTAAATGACTAAACAGAGAGAAGTACATCTAGAGATGCAAAAAGCTAAGAACAACTAGACTTCCTTTGATCCCAATACCCTTAAAGTCCAACCTCCAATCCTTCATCTGTCTAAATGTTCCCCTTACAAGAGCACTGGGGCTGGTTAAACAAGCCAGGTTATAGGATTTATACTAGGTACAATTGGAAGGGGTAATAAAACTTTAGAACTTGAGGAGAGACATGACAGAGGTCATTGGTGGAAGGTAGTTTGCAAATATGGAAAGATCTAGTCTAAACAAAGAACTCTTGCTCTCAGAGGCAGGGGAAATAGAAGTCAAAGGTGGAGTCTGATGTTCTGAGCTAGGTGGAGATGGTCCAACTAACCCATATACTCACAGTGAGTTCTTCAATTTACATAGACAACTATACTCACAATGTTCCGATTAGCTACTTTGGAACCTGCCTTATTCATTCCCATCATGCTTTCCCATTGACCTTGCTTCCAGTGAATGGGAGCCATCTTCCTAGAGCCCCCAAAGTCATTTTAGTGTTTGGTTGGTATAACCTAGATTCTAGAGGCAAAAGTCACCTGAGAGGCACAATGCTGTAGCTGATATAAGAGTAGGTCTTTGGCAATAGTTATTGAGGTATGTTGTAGATATCGTTGTATGGCCAGAAAGAGTGGTCTACACCTCAGTATTGGTTCTTGGTCAATGTATCAAGAGAGGAGAACCTAGAAAATATTTTCCCCTGAAAGCCGCTTCCTATTCAATGTGTGGAGATCACTGATAGAGCTGAAAGATTGGCTTGGGTTTAAATTTATGGATTATTTATGCTCTCTCCCACCCCTTGGTTTAGATTGGTTTTGAATTTGCAGCAATAAAGAGAAAAGCACCATAATATTAAATACAATAAGTACTCCTAGAGATGTCATTTATATTTATAATTCTGAGTGAGGCCTTTATATCTTATAGTACATTTATACATTTTTGTGGGGATATTTTTCCTTATGAGGCTATGTTAAATTTTCACTCTATGCAAATATATGTGGATATGTATGATGTATTTATTATTTTAAATCCCACTGGGAGTCTGCTGATTGTCCATCTGCCCCCTCTCTCTTTTTTCACATTTCTATTCATCTGTTGCTTGTTTTTTTTCCTTCCTCCCTCCAGCATGTTTATGCATTCAGAGAAGAGTCTTCTGGGAAAGTAATGGAAGGGAAAAGCTTGTGATTTATCATTACACTATAATGGGTGCCCTGCTTCCGCTGAAGGAGGTCAACGTCTCTTAGAGATACCACAGTCCCTCCTTATTAACGTTCTGTTCCCACTAATGGCTTGGGGTAGGGCAGCCAGGTCTTACAAGGAAAGCATTTAAGAAGAGCACTTTGTTTAATGGAAGCTGGGGTGTTCTACGGGGACACACATAGCACCAGGCTCTTTGGTGAGAGTGACACATTCACAGATAAAGAATACCCTTTTTCTACCACCCCGGGGGGTGGGGGGAAATAATGGGCTTTTAAAAAATCTGTGTGCCCTTTTCCCT
This sequence comes from Lipotes vexillifer, assembly GCF_000442215.2. NCBI lineage: Eukaryota > Metazoa > Chordata > Mammalia > Artiodactyla > Lipotidae > Lipotes > Lipotes vexillifer. The sequence goes on along the minus strand of NW_006785351.1, from coordinate 2,014,311 downwards.
CACTCCAATATTCAGTTGTCTCCATGTCTTTCTGATTCTTATTCTGAAATACCCCTGCAATTATTTCTCATTTCCATTTTCACCAGCCTTCACCATTTCAGGCTCTCCATCATCTCTCTTTTGCTTTATAATAAAATTCTTTCTCCGGTCTACTCTATTGCTAGTCCCTAAGTCACTGGTTTCATCACATCACTGCCATGTTTAAACCCTTTGCACTTACAATATATAGTTTAATTTTTTTAGCTGAAGCCCTTTCCAGTCTTTCTTCAGTCACCATCTTCCCTAAGCTGCAATTGCATTGGACAACCTGCTGCCTCTTAAAACTGGAGCCCAAGAGATAAGAGCATGATTGAAAAGTGTGAAGCAGAATAATCTAAAAGAATTCAGGTTTAATTGACAAAGAGAATACTACCTTGCCCTTTTGAATGTTTTTAAAGCAATGTAGAGATACAGACTACTTTAGTGCATATTCATCTTTATATTCTACCCTTGACACTGTGATTAGCCCATGGTGAGCATTAAAAAAAAAAAACATAGTGAATGTTTGAATTAATTAGTCAGTAAAATTCCAAAGTAAGTACAAATAAAAAAGAATTGTGTATGAAGCCTTAATTTCAAAGTATAAAGCCAAGGGATAAGTAGACTTTTTTTGTCTCAATCCTATGTAATATATATAATGAGATTCAGAGATCAGTGCCAAAGACTTTGTCCATTTAATATCATGCAAGTTCATCCTAGTTATTCTCTTTAATATAAATGTTGCATTATAACTGCAAACTGTGTAAAACTTCACATAGTGATGTTTGTGAGATGATGTGATTTATTATCACTTTCCAGAAGGGGGTATAAGAGGCAAAAGCTTGCCAAGGTCACAAAGGAACTGTACTGGTGTTTATAGACAGGAAGTAGATTCACCATTTTTGAACTTTTTTTTTCCAGTTGTCAACCTTAAATGTTGCAATCAACTGAATCACCTCTGTTGCTGTCTTAAGTGACTGATAATCAGATGAAGAACATTGATGTTGTTTTCATACTTATGTTTATTATCGCATAGGTCTGGCCTATTATTTAGTGAATAGTGTCTGTACTATCTGGCTCTCAATTCAGTGTCCTGAATATTTTTAAAATTTAACTGGCCTGTATTATTGAAAATCTGAAAGCACTATAAGCATCCATCAGATTAGTTAAATAAATGGTGCAAATACACAACAGACTATTATGCAACTATTAAAAATAATTAAGGGCTTCCCTGGTGGCGCAGTGGTTGGGGGTCCGCCTGCCGATGCAGGGGACGCGGGTTTGTGCCCTGGTCTGGGAGGATCCCACGTGCCGCAGAGCGGCTGGGCCCGTGGGCCATGGCCGCTGGGCCTGCGCATCCGGAGCCTGTGCTCTGCAACGGGAGAGGCCGCAGCGGTGAGAGGCCCGCGTACCGCAAAAAAAAAAAAAAAAAAAAAAATTAAGAGTTAAGTAGGAAAGCTACTTTTTAAGGTAAAAATAATTTCAGAATATTTTTACTGATGATTCTTTTGTGTAAATTTTTTACAGCTGCTTTCACAGCCTCCTCTTCCCCCTGCCCACCCTCTGCCCAAAAATTCAAGAAAGCTAGATAAAAAGTTGTTAATCTGTACCTCTGGGAATAGGACTTGGTGAAGATGCATTAGCTACTTATGGAAGATTATTTGTATTTTGATTTCTTACCATGAATGCATTTAATTTTACAGTGAAAATATTAATTAAAAATTCAGAAGCTTCACAGCAAAACTGAGTTTAGGCCTACAAAATGTGAAATTTTCTTTGCCTACATTTGGCCATCATAGTAAAGGCAGGCATAGGTAAAGAGAGTGTTTTGTCATATGACCAATGAAAGAATTCTAAAGAAGATTAATCAATTGATCTATCTATCTATATATCTATGTGTCTATCTATCATCTATCTACCTAATCTATCTTATCTATATATACATAGAGTTAGTTTTTACCCGGTGATTAGAATTTGCTGCATCTGTACAGGATTTTTGCTTACTTTCCACTCTTCCATTTCTAACTCTGCCTGCTTCTTCCTCCTCTCTCTCTTTCTACTCTCTCCTCTAGGACATTTTCATCAGTTATACTTTGAGGCCGTACTCACTGTACTGAATAGAGAAGAATCTGCGGCAACTCTTGCTGTAGGGAGAGTGCATGGACCTCTGGCTGAGGCCTCTTCTCCCACACGGATGCACAGGCCCATGAGCTCCTTGCAGTTTAGTGACAGCACCAAGAGGAGATGCTGTCATGCACTTGGGAGACACCGCAGCCGGATGAATTTTAAGATCCGTTCCATCTCCGGTGTTTTATGCTTCTCTAAGGACTACTGTTATCAAGGATGAAACCATTTCCAACATGGAAAAAGAGAATTTGCCCATGAAAATACCTCTTGTGACTGGGAAATGTTTAAGGGAATTATGTCTCAGCATGTCTGGCTCATCAGTAATAATTAATTATAAGTCCTATTATTTATTAGACTTCCCCAGACCCACAAAGGAATTCAGGTTATATGTCATTCTCTTTCTTGCACTCCTACATGATAGGGAAGGACCCCTGCTTTACTGCATAGGTAGGAGCCAGGCTGGGTTTATGCAATATCTTTCAACCTTTTTTTTTCTCGGAAAAAAAATATTTACAGGCACAAAGTTGTATTCTAACTCACTTTTTCAAATAAAAAAGAAATTAATTTTAACAGACTCTATTGCTATATAAGGAAAAATATATGATTTATTCCTTTTCTTGATTTAATATGGATTTTTATTCCATGTAGTATTGCTTGCTGAGTGTGAAGACTAAATTCACCTATTACTTTTCAATAAGTTATCATCATTGAATAGAACACAATTAATTGGATACTATTAAATAATTTATTCAATCATTGTAGTTGCCAAAAAAAATAAACTGTTCAATTCTTCTTTGTATGTAATTAATAATTGTATACAGCAGCAAATAATTTTACATTATTAAGCAATTACCATTTAATTATTTCAGTTAGCAAAATCCATTAAATGCCATTCAATCAATTTTCCTACAATTATGTTATTTAGTAAATTACACCTAATTCACCCTAAAAATCAAGAAAAACTTGAGAAATCACAGTTTTC
>NW_006785351.1:1970226-2011174 GCF_000442215.2 Lipotes vexillifer | reverse complement strand
TTCCCTACATAATCGTAAGAAAATTCAATGTATTAAAGATATTTTTTAAAGATGGGAACTTTAAATAAGGTAAAATTTGATGTTTAAAAAATTTCAATTTCTGATGGATCTATGTCACTTTTCCCTTTTCATGTCAAACTACTACCACAATAAAATATCAAATCTTCTTTGAGATGGTAGTGTTTATACATTTAAAAAATCAACTTAAGCCAATTTCAGCTAATCTTTTCCAACTTTGATTTCTTCCATCTCTGCCACCCACAGAATTTATCTTTTGCTATAGATTTTGGCACTGAATTCATTCAATCTAGTATTTTATCATATAATGCTCTGTAGTTTTCTCATGTACACAAACCCTTTCTTCCATCAAAATGTAACTTCCTTAAGAGCAGAAAACTGTGTGTGTGTGTGTGCGTGTGTGTGCATGCGCATGTGTATATGTGTTTTTGTATTCCATTTATTTAACAGATTATAGCACATATGGTGGGAACTGAATTTAATGGAAACAAAATAAATTGGGTTGACTATTGGCATGGAGCTTTGACCAAGGCTTATGGAGTTCTTTCTGAAGTGTTTATAAGATTTAATTTTAATGATCCCATGATAAGGCTTATAAAACCGACTATATTCCATTTTTTGGATCAGCTGTTCAATCAGATCTCTGTCTCTGAAGTCTATTTTATTTATTAAGAAAAAAGTACTTAAAAATTCAAAATAGTCACTGCTACCATTTCAGCCCCTTGAAAGGACATATGAATGGCTTATAGTCAGATATGATCAAATAAACAACTTGGAACAGAAAGTGTCCAAGTTATGATTCTTTTGGTTGAGTTAAATAGAAATGTCCTGTCTTTTACGTTATCCCTTTTAATTCTTCCAATGATTTTATTTTTAAACACTATTTTCAAGTACCTCAGTCTGATCTTACCTCTCCTTCAGTGCAAATTCTACTTTTATTTATTTATTTTTTTTAAGATCCAACTCAAATATTTCATCCTTGTGAGGTCTTCCTAACCTACCTTGACACAGTTTTCATCTCCACCTTATAGGGGATCACTTTGTGTCACTCTGTATTGAAGCGTTTATCATTTGGAAGGGTAATTAGTAAGGTAGATGTCTGTATTTTCTTTCACTTCTCAAATGCAAGCTCTTAGGAGAGCAAACACTTTTTATTTTAGTCAGCACATAAACATAGTAAAGACTTGGTATTTGCTGGATGAATACAAGTAACACCTCAAAGACTGAGAAATAGTTTAAATGTAGAGAAGCAACTACACCATGGTGTACATGATGGAATCTCATCTCAACCTCTTATTGGCTACTCTTTCATTTACACATAATTGATAGAACTGGGAGTAGGGGTGGAGCTGGGATCCAGTAAAGCAGAACAGAGTGCCCCAAATCTCTCCATCTCTTACGTCGTTCCTTCCCATGGTTCACTCTACTCACTGCTTTCTGAAACTCAGATTGTCACAGCCAATATATTCAGCTCTGAGTATATTGGCTCTGCTGCTAGAGTCCATCACCTCAGATTTCAAAACCTCTCTGGCTTTTCCCAACACTCCACCCACCCCAGTTTGATGAAGTCAGGTATAGAACTTTTCCACAGCTGTGCAGATCTGGAGCACCAGTAGCCCTGCCTGTTTCAATCTGAAAACTTTTTTTCTTTTTCAATACATGTGTTGACTTGTCAACATTGATGGTGTTCGTTTGGTTCCTGCTTTTCATTCAACTAGCCAAGAGCTGCAAGTGTGTTGTTAGCTGTAGGCTAGTTCCTCTTGCCATTTCTAAAACTGCTGTAATGTACTCTGGTTGCCACTGGTGTCAAAACTCAGTGATAGTAAAAAATGAAATAAAACTCTCTCTACCCCACTTAAATTTTCTTTCCAACTTGAAAGGAAAGGAAGCTTCAGCCCATTTGCATTTTAAATTCAAAATTTGTATTTAAAGCACTTAACAGGGTCCTTTGCATGTTGACAGCTTCCTTTTTAGCTTATCCTCGACTGGGCTCAGTAATGTGTTGTGTCTTAATTTGCAGAATATGTGCACTGACATAATGTTTAATTAGGCTTCGGTGTCAACTTTAAATCTAACACCATCAGCATCTAATGAAAAAACCAGAAGCACTTGGCCTTTGCATGACAGATCTCTTGCAAGAAATCTACTTCCTCTGACTGAATCACAAAAAGAAAGTGAGGGCAAGGAGGGCAGCCAATGAGAAGAATGTGAACCCAGTTTCATAGATGAGATTTTTCTGTGGTCATAGTCACAAGACAGAAGAAAATACAGTAGAGACGACTGTTAAGGGAAATCAGATGCACTTTCCCTTATGTAATTAGTAGAATTCTGAACAGATGGGAGTAGATTAAATTTATGCATATAAAATTATTTTCTCATTGGCTAACATCATGGCTTCATTTGAATTTAGGGACTATGATAAGAGCTGATTGGGAATACAGGAGGTTAGGACATAACCTTTGCCTTCAAGGAGGCTACAACATAGTCGTTGGGGTAAGACAGATACAAAACAATAAAACCAGGAATGTTATTCGCTGCTGACCTTGGAGAAGGTCCTTAGCTTTTATTAACCTCATTTTCCTCTTCAGTAAAATGCTAATAGTACTAATATCAATCCTGAAGCATTGTCAGGCAGATAACCATATGCAGGTATTATACTTAATTCAGTGCCTAGAACATAGTAAGTGCTCAATATATTTTAGATATTATTATGAGTTACCTGTTCTAATTTTTAGGAGAGTAAAAATTGATGAAACCAGTTTATATATGTTTCCTATTGATGCTAAACAAATTATCACATATGTCAGGGATGCCTTTGATTTGGCACAGGTTGGTTTTTGATTTTATATGATCCAAATGACATCATCAGTATCCTTTGGAAAGAATAGAGATAATTCACAGGACTCTTGGTGTTGTTCCAGTAATTCAAAGTCTACTGATATGACTTGTACCTCTAAATCCTAGATATTTAATCTTTAGAGAATGTACAGACCCAAGGACTATAAAGTTCAATTTTCTTCCTTATCTTTGGGCTTCATCCAAAGCAGCTGATATTCTCTTTCCTCCAAAGTTGTCACATTTTAGGTATATTACACATTTTTACACAAGAGGAATTTATTTGGAATTAAGGAGATTTTCCTACTTAATGTATTTAAGCATGCTGAAGGAAAGCTAACAAATCATCTTAATATTGGAAAAGGAGTGGCATACTGACTAATGTGCCTCCATCAACATGGGTACTATTCAGATATTAAAGGGAACTGTGATCAGCTGCTAAAATTATAAGTCCCCAGTCCCTCAGGAGTCCCTGCAGCAGCCACAGTCAGGACTGGGCCATTTTGCCAGCTGTTTTGGGGTGATTCTTGTTTTTGGTGAGCGTCTGTGCACACACACACACACACACACACACACACACACACACACACACACACACACACACACTCTCTGTTCAGTTTCTGCCAGGTTCTTAGTGCTCTCATGCACCATGCTACAAGGGCTCACTCTAAATGTTCAGCCCATCTGCTCAGGGAATGGTGCCTTCACCACAATTATCTAATCATATTACAGCAAATATCAAACACAGCATGAATGACAAGGGTGAGGCTGTTCAATGTAAAAGGAAGCAGGATGATTCAGCACAGGCCTGGTGCCAAATAAGTATCCTAAGTGTAAAATATACACATATACCTTTGAAAGGCAATGGAAGAATAATAAAAAAATCAATATATGAACTGATCTGACATCCTAGTTTACTGAGAAATATCTTAGTTCTGAAACAAATTATACAAGATAAGCAGGTGTCATGGGGAATAACCATGGATCTGCAATGGCCTCTTGGATTATGCCAGACCATGGGTTGCAAATTAGTGACCCACTTGTATTTTCTGTCCAATACAACCCAGTGTTTTTAAAACTGAATTTGAATGTCTTTAGACAGGACATGCTCTGTCTGTTAGCCTTACCCTGTTATACCAGCCCCTCTCCCACATTTAGGTTGCCTGCCTGGAACCTGGATACATGTGTTTGCAATGGTAGCTCCAATCTATACTGTATCTTCTGTTGCCCTGTTATTTATAATCTCTAAACTTGGACAGCTTCTATGATCATTCCCAACTGTTGGCCCACCATGGGGAAGACAGACTGGTTAAAGTCGCCCACCACTCCCTCAGCTGCAAGGGGTACATGCAGTTTGTTGGGCAAGATAGACTACATAATTTGTGGGGTTTAGGGCAAAGTGAAAATACGGGGTTCCTTGTTCAAAAATTATTAAGAATTTCAGCAGAGCATTAAATGAAGTAGTGGGTCCTTCTAAGGCTGAGACTCTAGGCAGCTGTCCATATTGGAAACCCATGAAGCTGGTCTTGATGCCCAGGACTGAGAGGACATCTGTATTTATTTGTTTTTTTGTGATTATTTTTTTTTAAACAAGGCAGTTTTGTAGTCTGTTTTTGTTTTTAACATCTTTATTGGAGTATATTGCTTTATAGTGTTATGTTAGTTTCTGCTATATAGCAAAGTGAATCAGCTATATGTATACATATATCCCCATATCCCCTCACTCCCACCCTATCCCACCCCTCTAGGTGGTCACAAAGCACTGAGCTGATCTCGCTGTGCTATGTGAGCTATTTATTTTACATTTGGTAATGTTTATATGTCAGTGCTTCTCTCTCACTTTGTCCCAGCTTACCATTCCCCCCTCTCTCTGTCCTCAAGTCCATTCTCTATGTTTGCATCTTTATTCCTGTCTTGTCCCTAGGTTCACCAGAACCATTTTTATCTTTTTTAGATTTCATATATATGTGTCAGCATACGGTGTTTTTCTCTTTCTGACTTACTTCACTCTGTATGACAGACTGTAGGTCAATCCACCTCACTACAAATAACTCAATTTTGTTTCTTTTTATGGCTGAGTAATATTTCACTGTATATATGTGCCAGATCATCTTTATCCATTCATCTGTCAATGGACACTTAGGTTGCTTCCATATCCTGGCTATTGTAAATACAGCTGCAATGAACATTGTGGTACATGTATCTTTTTGAATTATGGTTTTCTCAGCATCTATGCCCAGTAGTGGGATGCTGGGTCATACGGTAGTTCTACCTTTAGTTTTTTAAGGAACCTCCATACTGTTCTCCATAGTGGCTGTATCAATTTACATTCCCACCAACAGTGCAAGAGGGTTCCCTTTTCTCCACACCCTCTCCAGCAGTTATTATTTGTAGATTTTTTTGATGATGGACATTCTGACCAGTGTGAGGTGATAACTCATTGTGGTTTTGATTCACATTTCTCTAATGATTAGTGATGTTGAGCAACTTTTCATGTGTTTGTTGGCAAACTGTATATCTTCTTCGGAAAAATGTCTATTTAGATCTTCTGCCCATTTTTGGATTGGGTTTTTTTTTTGATATTGAGCTGCATGAGGTACTTGTAAATTTTGGAGATTAATCTTTTGTCAGTTGCTTCATTTGCAACTATTTTCTCCCATTCTGAGGGTTGTCTTTTGGTCTTGTCTATGGTTTCCTTTGCTGTGCAAAAGCTTAAAGTTTCATTAGGTTCTCTTTGTTTATTTTTGTTTTTATTTCAATTTCTCTAGGAGGTGGATCAAAAAGGATCTTGCTGTGATTTATGTGCAGAGTGTTCTGCCTGTTTTCCTCTAAGAGTTTTATAGTGTCTGGCCTTACATTTAGGACTTCAATCCATTTTGAGTTTATTTTTGTGTATGGTGTTAGGGAGTCTTCTAATTTCATTCTTTTACATGTAGCTGTTCAGTTTGCTCAGCACCACTTTTTGAAAAGGTTGTCTTTTCTCCATTGTATATTCTTGCCACCTTTATCAAAGATAAGGTGACCATATGTGTGTGGGTTTATCCCTGAGTTTTCTATCCTATTCCATTGATCTATATTTCTGTTTTTGTACCAGTACCATATTGTCTTGATTACTGTAGCTTTGTAGTATAGTCTGAAGTCAGGGAGCCTGATTCCTTCAGCTCCTTTTTTCTTTCTCAAGATTGCTTTGGCTATTCGGGGTCTTTTGTGTTTCCATACAAATTGTAAAATCTTCTGTTCTAGGTCTGTGAAAAATGCCATGGGTAGTTTAATAGGGATTGCATTGAATCTGTAGATTGCTTTGGGTAGTATCGTCATTTTCACAATGTTGATTTTTCCAATCCAGTAACATGGTATATCTCTCCATCTGTTTGTATTCACTTTAATTTCTTTCATCAGTGTCTTATAGTTTTCTGCATACAGTTCTTCTGTCTCCTTAGGTAGGTTTATTCCTAAGTAATTTTTTCTTTTCAATGCAATGGTAAATGGGAGTGTTTCCTTAATTTCTCTTTCAGATTTTTGTCGTTAGTGTATAAGAATACAAGAGATTTCTGTGCATTAATTTTGTATCCTGCTGCTTTACCAAATTCATTGATTAGCTCTAGTAGTTTTCTGGTAACATCTTTAGGATTCTCTATGTATAGTATCAGGTCATCTGCCAACAGTGACAGTTTTAAATCTTCTTTTCCAATTTGGATTCATTTTACTTCTTTTTGTTCTATGATTGCTGTGGCTAAAACTTCCAAAACTATGTTGAATAAGAGTGGTGAGAGTGGGCAACTTTATCTTGTTCCTGATCTTAGAGGAAATGGTTTCAGTTTTTCACCATTGAGAATGATGCTGGCTCTGGGTTTTCCATAGATGGCCCTTATTATGCTGAGGTAAGTTCCTTCTGTGCCCACTTTCTGGAGAGGTTTTATCATAAATGGGTGATGAATTTTGTCAAAAGCTTTTTCTGCATCTACTGAGATTATCATATGGTTTTTATCCTTCAGTTTGTTAATATGGTGTATCACATTGATTCATTTGTCTCTTTTGAAAAATGCTTGGATTCCTGGGCTAAACCCCAGTTGATCATGGTGTATGATCCTTTGAATGTGCTGTTGGATTCTGTTTGCTAGTATTTTGTTGAGGATTTTTGCATCTATGTTCACCAGTGATATTGGCCTGTAGTTTCCTTTTTTTTGTGACATCTTTGTCTGGTTTTGGCATCAGGGTGGTGGTGGCCTCATAGAATGAGTTTGGGAGAGTTCCTGCCTCTGCTATATTTTGGAAGAGTTTGAGAAGGCTCAGTGTTAGCTATTCTCTAAATGTTTGTTAGAATTCACCTGTGAAGCCATCTGTTCCTGGTCTTTTGTTTGTTGGAAGATTTTTAATCACAGTTTCAATTTCAGTGCTTGTGATTGGTCTGGTCATATTTTCTATTTCTTCCTGGTTCAGTCTTAGAAAGTGGTACTTTTCTAAGAATTTGTCCACTTCTTCCAGGTTGTCCATTTTATTGGCATAGAGTTGCTTGTAGTAATCTCTCATGATCTTTTGTATTTCTGCAGTGCCAGTTGTTACTTCTCCTTTTTCATTTCTAATTCTGTTGATTTGAGTCTTCTTTTTCTTCTTGACGAGTCTGGTTAATGGTTTATCAATTTTGCTTATCTTCTCAAAGAACCAGCTTTTACTTTTATTGATCTTTGCTATTGTTTCCTTCATTTCTTTTTCATATTTATCTGATCTGATCTTTATGATTTCTTTCTTTCTGCTAATATTGGAGGTTTTTTGTTCTCCTTTCTCTAATTGCTTTAGTTGTAAGATTAGGTAGTTTATTTGAGATTTTTCTTGTTTCTTGAGGTAGGATTGTATTGCTATAAACTTCCCTCTTAGAACTGCTTCTGCTGCATTTCATAGGTTTTGGGTCATCCTGTTTTCATTGTCATTTGTTTCTAGGTATTTTTTGATTTCCTCTTTTATTTCTTCAGTGATCTCTTGGTTATTTAGTAACATATTGTTTAGCCTCTATAGGTTCATATTGTTTACATTTTTTCCCTGTTATTGATATCTAATTTCATAGCATTGTGGTCAGAAAAGATGTTTGATATGATTTCAATTTTCTTAAATTTACTGAGGCTTGGTTTGTGACCCAAGATTTGATCTGTCCTGGAGAATATTCCATGAGCACTTCAGAAGAAAGTGTATTCTGTTGTTTTTGGATGGAATGTCTTACAAATATCAAGTCCACCTGGTCTAATGTATCATTTAAAGCTTGTGTATCCTTATTTATTTTCATTTTGGATGATCTGTCCATTGGTGAAAGTAGGGTGTTAAAGTCCCCTAGTATTATTGTGTTATTGTCGATTTCCCCTTTTATGGCTGTTAACATTTGCCTTATGTATTGAGGTGCTCCTATGTTGGGTGCATAAATATTTACAATTGTTATATCTTCTTCTTGGATTGATCCCTTGATCATTATGTAGTGTCCTTCATTGTCTCTTGTAATAGTCTTTATTTTTAAGTCTATTTTGTCTGATATGAGAATTGCTACTCCAGCTTTCTTTTGATTTCCATTTGCATGGAATATCCTTTTCCATCCCCTCACTTTCAGTCTGTATGTGTCCCTAGGTCTGAAGTGGCTGTCTTGTAGACAGCATACATATGGGTCTTGTTTTTTTATCCATTCAGCCAGTCTATGTCTTTTGGTTGGAGCATTTAATCCATTTACATTTAAGGTAGTTATTGATATGTATGTTCCTATTACTACTTTCTTAATTGTTTTGGGTTTGTTATTGTAGGTCTTTTCCTTCTTTTGTGTTTCCTGACTAGAGAAGTTTCTTTAGCATTTGTTGTAAAGCTTCTTTGGTGGTGCTGAATTCTCTTAACTTTTGCTTGTCTGTAAAGGTTTTAATTTCTCCATTGAATCTGAATGAGATCCTTGCTGGGTAGAGTAATCTTTGTTGTAGGTTCTTCCCTTTCATCACTTTAAATATGTCCAGCCACCCTCTTCTGGTTTCCAAAGTTTCTGCTGAAAGATCAGCTGTTAACCTTATGGGGATTCCCATGTATATTATTTGTTGCTTTTCCCTTGCTCCTTTTAATATTTTTCTTTGTATTTAATTTTTGATAGTTTAATTAATATGTATCTGGCATGTTTCTCCTTGGATTTATCTTGTATGGGGCTCTCTGCACTTCCTGGACTAGGGTGGCTATTTCCTTTCCCATGTTAAGGAAGTTTTCAACTATAATCTCTTCAAGTGTTTTCTCAGATGGTTTCTTTTTCTCTTCCTCTTCTGGGACCCTTATAATGTGAATGTTGGTGCATTTAATGCTGTCCCAGAGATCTCTGAGTCTGTTCCCAATTCTTTTCATTCTTTTTTCTTTATTCTGCTCTGTGGCAGTTATTTCCAGTATTTTATTTTCTAGTTCATTTATCTGTTCTTCTGGTTCAGTTATTCTGCTATTGATTCTAGAGTATTTTTAATTTCATTTACTGTGTTGTTCATCATTGTCTGTTTCCTCTTCATTTCTTCTAGGTTCTTGTTAAATGTTTCTTGCATTTTCTTCATTCTATTTCAGAGATTTTGGATTAATTTTACTGTCATTACTCTGAATTCTTTTTCAGCTAGACTGCTTATTTCCTCTTCATTTGTTTGGTCTGGTGGGTTTTTAACTTGCGTCTTCAACTGCTGCCTATTTCTCTGTCTTCTCATTTTCTTTAACTTACTGTGTTTGCGGTCTCCTTTTCTCAAGCTGCAGTTTTGTATTTCCCATTATTTTTATTGTCTGCCCCCAGTGGTTGAGTTTGGTTCAGTGGCTTAAGTAGGCTTCCTGGTGTAGGTGATTGGTGCCTGTTTTCTGGTGGGTGGGGCTGGATCTTGTCTTTCTGGTGGGGAGGGCCATGCCCGGTGGTGTGTTGGGGTATGTATGAGCTTAGGATGAATTTAGGAAGCCTGTCTGCTATGGGTGGGTTGTGTTCCTGTCTTGTTCATTATTTAGCATGGGCCTTCCAGTGTTGGAGCTTGCTGGCCGTTGGGTGGAGCTTGGTCTTAGTGTTGAGACAGAGATCTCAGGGAAATATCTCACTGATGATATTACATGGGGCCGGTAGGTTTCTGGTGGTCCAATGTCCTGGACTCAGCTCTCCCACCTCAGAGGCTCAGGCCCGACACCGGCCGGAGCACCAAGGCACTGCCAGCCACATGGCTCAGAAGAAAAGGAAGGGAAAAAAGAAAAAAACAAAAACAAAAAATGAACAGATAGAACCCCAAACCAAATGGTAATAGCAATACTAAACAGACAAAATCACACAAAGAAACATACACACACACACTCATAAAAAGAAAACAGATGAAAAAAATGGACAGAACCCTAGGACAAATGTTACAAACAAACCTAAACAGACAAGATCACACAAAGAAACATACACATACACACTCACAAAAAGAGAAAAAAGGAAAAAAAAATAACAAAAAAATAAAATTAAAAATATTAAGAATTTAAGAAAATTAAGGAAAAGAGTAACCAAACCTATAAACAAATTAACCAATGATTACAAGTACTAAAAACTAAACTAAGGTAAATTTAAAACCAGAAACCAATCAGATGCAGAAAGTAAACCCCAAGTCTACATTTGCTCCCAAAGTTCACCGCCTCAATTTTGGGAACATTCATTGGCTAGTCAGGTATTCTTCAAGTGCAGGGTTTTTCAGGTTGATTGTGGGGATTTAGTCTGCTGTTCCTGAGGCTACTCTGGGAAATTTTCCTTTCTCTTCTTTGTTCGCACAGCTCCTGGGGTTCAGATTTGGTTTTGGACCCACCTCTGCATGTAGGCTGCCCTCAGGAGTCTGTTCCCTACCCAGACAGGAGGGGATTAAAGCAGCAGCTGATTATGGCTCTCTTGCTCTCTCAGGCCAGGGAGAGGGAGTGGTATAGTATTCATAATTGGAATGCAGGGCGAGCCTGCAGCGGCAGAGGCTGGCGTGACATTGCAACAGCTTGAGGCACACCATGTGTTCTCCTGGGGGAAGTTGTCCCTGGATCATGGGACCCTGGCAGTGGCGTGCTGCACATTCTCCCAGGGCAGTGTGGGTAGTGGCCTGTGCTTGCACACAGGATTGTTGGTGGCAGTGGTGGCGGTGTCAGCAGTCATGCATATGTCTGTGGTCTGAGCTGAAATCTGTGGCTCGTGCCCATCTCTGGAGCTTGATTAGGCAGTACTCTGCCTTATGTGGGCACACAGAGTGGGAATCGCCTCTCCTCGCCTGCCCCAAAACATTGGTCTTTTGTCTCTTAGGCAGGTCCAGACTTTTCCTGGACTCCCTCTCAGCTAGCTGTGGTGTGCTAGACCCCTTCAGGCTGTTTTCATGCAGCCAACCCCAGTCCTCTCCCTGGGGTCTGACCTCCAAAGCCCGAGCCTCAGCTCCCAGCCACCACTCACCCATCGGGTGAGTGCATGGGATAAGCAAAGGGCTCACTCACTCAGGTCAGTGAGTGCTGGTCAGCACTGACTCTCTGTGCAGGAATCTCTCTGCTTTGCCCTCTGCACTCCTGTTGCTGCATTCTCCTCCATGGCTCTGAAGCTCTGAAGCTTACCCCCCTCCCACACCCCATCCCTGCCAGTGAAAGGGCTCCCTAGTGTGTGGAAACTTTTCCTCCTTCACAGCTCCCTCCCACACGTGCAGGTCACTTCCCTATTCTTTTGTCTCTGTTTTTTCTTTTTTCTTTTGCCTTACCCAGGGGAGTTTCTTGCCTTTTGGGAAGTTTGAGGTCTTCTGCCAGCATTCAGTAGGTGTTCTGTAGGAGTTGTTCCACATGTAGATGCATTTTTGGTGTATTTGTGGGGAGGAAGGTGATATCCACATCTTACTCCTCTACAATCTTGAAGGTCCTCTCTGAGAGGACATCTTTAGTCTACATTTTCCAGCAAACTGAGGCTTCTCTATGCCCTAGTCACTCCAGTGCAAATGTAGTGTCCATAGAATGGGAGAAATTTTGGGCTCTTATCTACATTTTACCTGCCCAGAAGGCTAAACAAATTTTGTGACCTGAGGTTTCATTTGTTAGGAGCAATAAGAGCAGCAGTCTTTATTTTCAATTATTTCTGGCAAATCTCCTGATTTGTTGAGACCAAAACCCTAAATGGATTATCATTATCTAAAAGACAAGGGCCATATAATACATCATTTCTTTGTCACTTTAGTGGCAACATTGAAAAAAAAAAACTTACTTCCATGGATATTATAATTTACATTTATTATAATAATTGGAAGTTGAAAGGAGCCAGAGAACAATGGGTTGTGTTATGAAGAGACATTCAGTATGGCAGAAGAGCTCAATACCTTTTCATATTATCAGAAATCTCTACACTGGAAAAGAGATAAAAGGATCTCCAGTTAAACCTGGAAGATAGATTGCAAATGATCTCTGCTCCCTCCTGGAATTTCACTAGAATTATATAGAAAAATTTTTAAATAAATATGTTGATAAATTCAAAAGAAGAGAAAACATGGTAACAGATAGAGAATAAAGATAGCATTTGGAAAAGAGAAAGCATATGGACTGCATATAGCATACTTAGCAGAGCAAAAATATCCAAAACCCAAGCCTTCAGAGAAAGGACCAAGGAGAAGCAACCCAATTTAAGGTTTAGAACTCTAGAAAGTCACCTGCTATATCTGAAGGAGGGTGGGATACAAAGGGACTGAAATGGGAAGATTGCTTAAAAGTATGTTTGAAGTCCCGTTGATCCCCAATGCCATCTTCCAACCCTCTTATGTAGGTTGTTGCTTTCTCCCCATATTGGCAGGAGGTAAGAGAGAAATCTTCTTCTACATAGAGATATTGGTCTCTTCCTCACTGGGTTCATCCCCATTATGTTCATAGTAGCTTGACATGGTACCAATGGGAAAGTCAGTAGAATTGCTAACATGGGTGCTAAAATCATATTGGCCATAGTCAGATACAGAGTGATCATCCACATGGTTTTTTATTAGAGTGACCATAATTTAGGATTCAAACCAGCACACTTTTGTAAGTGAAAGGAGAGTGATAAAATAACTGTCAGGGATTAATTTATGTACAAGAAGCATAAACCACTAATGTTCCATGTGACCAAGATATATGGTCACCCTATTTAGCTTATCCTTATATTGATTATTTTTAGATTGATATCAAAATAATAACATAAAACAATTTAAAAATTCCTGTATAAGATTATTTCTTGCAGATAATCTACATCTGGCAAACAGTATTATAGAGGTTATTCCAGCATTAAAAAGAAAATTGGATGAGAAAGTCCTCTGAGATTTCATTATCCTGTGAGTGAAAAAATAGAAAAAAATATGTAACTTTAAGAGTATGATTTTTAGGTAGAAAATACTCAGCTACGATATGGTGTTCATGATAACATTTTCCTTAACATATCTAGTGATTTGTATAAAGAATTCCATGTCTGCATCTGGGTATTGGCTTGAGGTCAAGACCTTGTCCCTCTCCCCTGGCCCATGATTCTCCACTATATATTTTTCTTTTCTCATGATCTTTCATCTTTGTTTAAAGGATCAGTTTTCTCTCCCCCATCAAGCCCACTTCCTGCATAAAGCTGGGACCAGGACACTGCAGAAGGGCCAGCACCTCTTAACAGGCTGGGTGAGGGGGCAGCCAGGTGATGAATGGATGCATGTGGAGCAAGGTAATAAACCAGCACCCCAGTCATGTAATCTTCCATTAAAATGAAATGCATACCAGGCATGCGGCGTTTCTGCAGCTTGTACCCTCTCCCATAGAAGATCATGAATAAAAGAGGGAAGTGTACTGCTGACAGATGCCAGCATGCATAAAGGACACTTCCTATAAAGGAAAAGCTCCAGCTAACAGATGGACTAAAGATGTGAGATGCAGAAAGATTTACCAATCTAAATAATTCAAGGGAATGTCGTATGGCAAGCTAGCGCTTTTCAGAGGGAGCCAGCAGAAGGTGCAGATGGAAAGGCAGGCCAAGCCTTTCCCATAAACCCATTAAGAACAGTCCTTGTCTGAGCGACAGTATGTCACAGAAGGCCCAGGGAGAGGCCGGCAGATGAGAAATTTGCTTCTAGAGTTTGTTCTGCAAGGTCAAGAGCATATTTAATAGTGAAGGTTGTGGCATTTAATGAGAGTGAAAAAAGGGTGTTGTATGTTTTGCTGCTTGTCCTCCTGCCATCTTCAAAACTCCCCCATTCCTGAGTTCTTTTGTCTTGTCAGAAGTAAAATGATGGAAGGTAAAGATGTCCAAAGCCCTTGCGAGAGGTCCAGCAAGTCACCTTCTTCGTGCTTGATAGTCAGATATGCATTCTGGGCCTAAAAGCCAAATTTTAAGTAGCAGCACTGCTTCCTATAAATGTTTCTCAGAAACCCACGACTATTCTGTCTCCCCAGCCCCTGTTGATACTTGCTGTCTGCCTACTCATGAAATGTTCAATCCTGTGTTATCAAACACTGTTAAGTTTATTGTCATGTACCGGACCTCTCATCCAGACTGCATCATGCTCAACTTGAAAAACAAAAAAAAAAGACTCTTCCTCTCTACTAAGACTTGCGAGCAGGTACCCAATAAATACTTCTTGACAGTGGGATCCCTTCAACTGAAAGGAGTCTTTGTGCCAAAATGTTAGCATCTCAGGTGAAGAGAGGAATGACTGGAACATCATACAGCGCATTGGACAGGAGAGGTGGCCGAAACCCCATATGGCCCTGGTTTGCTGGGCTACCCTAGGCAAGACAAAGCCTTCATTCCTTAACTGTAAAACAAATAACTTAACAAACCAATTTCTGAGCCCCTTCCCAGCTTCACTTCTTCGTTATATCAGGATCAAATAGACTTTCAGTTGTCTGGTAATCTCTGGATCAGTGGCTCACAAACTTTCCCTCAATAACCATTGATGTACCGTGCAAAGATGTTTACATGCATGTTCCAAGATGAAAAACCTGAAGGTCATGGAGTAAAATCTTTGTTTAATTTATTTTAAGCTAATAAAGGACTGCTTTTTATTTTGAGACTGTACTCATTTTTTTTTCAGATTTTATGTCCTTATATGAAATGAAATAAATAGTAAGATAGTAGATTTTGCTTTGTTTAAAGTCTCTATTGTGAAAAAAGGTAAGTTGACGACCCTGTGTCTGATTCCCTACCCATCTGCATACAAATCTTTTCTTGCTAGTTGTCTTAGTTTTATTGATTATGAAACTTAAAAGTCCTAGAACTACTGGTGTAAGCCAAGAAATAAGCCAAGGATTCCTTGTCTTCCAACAAAATATCTTTCCTGCCCACAGTGAATAGCTTTTGAGAAATAAATATTGATTTTATGGGTTTTTGTGAATGTAGTTTGCCAATTACCAAAAATCATGTGTTTATGAAGCCATGCAAAAAATCAAATTGATTTTTTGTGAGTCCTGTTTCCCAGTTCCCTAAATTATCAATTCAAAGAGTTTTATTTTTCTGATTAATTTTCACCTAACAGCAGCTGCCCATACTCCTCTCCCCTCAACCTCAACTCTCCAACAGTTGCATCAGTTAATAATCTAAAACCTGTCAAAAAACTCAAAGAAAGCAACTCAGGAAAGGAGCTCCGAGATTGATCCTCTGTAAAGTAGAGAATCTTTTTAAGTCATCTTTCATTTGTTCACTTTGTTTATAAATATCACCTATCTTGTAGAAAACTCTATTGTCTTGGATTACATTAGAAATCAGTTGTTAGTTTGCCTCTTAACTCCTGTGCTACTTACCTTGAGTTCCTTTTCCGTTAACACTCAGGTATGCATGCCTGTGTGTGTGTCTGTGTTCAGCACTGATGTGGGAAAGTTTTTTTCTTCCATTTTTCTCATTTTTTTAAATCCTTTTTGACCTGGGACAATTTAGAGTATATTCCACTGGGGACGAAGACACAAAGTTTACAGATTTGAAGTAATGGCCATAGTTACCCTCTCTGTATCCTTGGCATTGGAATAGGCACAAATAACTTCATCCATCTCTGATGTGATGTATCACCACTTTGATGACCAACAATGCAGTGTTTCATGGTGTTGATATGAGTTGATATCCACTTGCTTATCACATCCCACAAAGAAGTTCTTCCTGGCAACAATGTACCGTGGTCAATTTTTTTTTTTTTTTTTTTTTTTGCGGTACGTGGGCCTCTCACTGTTGTGGCCTCTCCCGTTGTGGAGCACAGGCTCCGGACACGCAGGCTCAGCGGCCATGGCTCACAGACCTAGCTGCTCCACAGTATGTGAGATTTTCCCAGACCGGGGCACGAACCCGTGTCCTCTGCATCAGCAGGTGGTCTCTCAATCACTGTGCCACCTGGGAAACCCCCGTGGTCAATTTTTTAAACCCTCTGACAGTTCTTAGTATTATAAAAGGCTTTTATTCCAACCTCACCAAATCCTTTAACCAGCTCTTATTACCTGGAACCTTAGTGAAGACAGAAATGGCAGATATCAATCTTGAGCCAGCTGTTAGAGGTGAAAAGGGAGTGTACTGCTCATTTTTATTTTCTTTTTTAATCAGGGCACTCCCTGTTTGAGGTCACAAGGGCATTTCCATTTAATAAATTACTAGAATTAGAACTCTGAGTGGTCTTGACTTCTAAACTTTGAAGACCCCCATGTACTGAAGAAGATGCTGAATTTTTGTTTATTTTCTTTTCTCCTGCCATCACCAAGTCACTAGGAAAAAGCTGTGTGTGCAATTATAAGTGAGTTGCCTGGGTACAGCCTGGCCTGGACCCATGGAGGTCCCCCACATTTTGGTTATTTTAAGAATCTTATAAGTATTGCTTCACATTAGCCCCAGGAATCAAATGAGAAAACCATGAAGATAAAACCAACCAGTTATCTCATGTAGGAATTCAGCTGTTACTGCCTTATAAGCAGCACTTTTTGGTAAAATTTTCCGTCATGAAGGTTATGACAAATTATAAATTTCCTCTTCCAGTTTGCATTTAGATATTTCCCATCAAAATTTCAAAACTAAATTTGTAAAGATCTGTTACTTTAAAGTGTGAGAGTAAAAGTTAAACAGCAACAATACATTATTTATAGATGCCAACATTGTTTTATTTTCAAGAACTCTGTTAGAGAGGAATCAGAACTCTTCTCTGAGGAAATGAAGGCAAGAAATGAGATGGAGATCTGTTTTGAAGATATCCAAAAGGGCCTCAACCAATAGCCCTCCTGTTAAGGGCCATTAGCCTATCAGCTCTACCCACAAACAATCAGATTTTTAGTGTCTTACTCTTAAAAATGAATGGCTCAGCAGAATCCAGAATCACTAGACATTTGAGGAAAGCCCTTAAAATGTAAGTTACTGCCCAATACATACAAACAGGAAAGAAAGAGGAAAGACGGGAAAGAGGGAGGGAGAGAGGAAGAAAGAAACTTGGAGGAAAATAAGGAAAATCACAAGGAATAGAAGAAAAAAACACTATAATTCATATCCAAATAGGTACTGATTCCATGAATAAAATAAGGACAGGATTCTATGTACAGGAACTTTCAAAGAGTAAAAAGTCCCTAAAAAACTAAAAAAAGAAAAGGAAAAGAAAAGAAAAATAACAAAGGAATATGATAAGACAAATTATAAAATTTGAGGATCAATGCCTAGAATCAAACATCTGAATAATAGTTCTAGAAAGAGAACAAAACAGAGGAGAGGACCTTACCAAAATACTAACATAATGCATTTCCCCAAAGTCAGGGAGATAAACATAAACATTGAAAGGGCCCATTAAGAGCCCATCACAGTGAAAGGAAACAGATTTCCATCAAGGCCCACTGTGGTGAAGCTGAGAACACCAGAAATGACCCAGACAGCTTTTGGAGAGAATAAATAGGTCTCCTACAAAGGACTGGGAATCAGGGTGGCATTTTACATCATAGAAACACTGAAAGTCAGACACCAATGGAAAAGTTAGGAGACAAAATGGTCTTCAAATTTCTACCTGGAATCCTTACTCAGCTGAACCAATCAGGTGGTAAGGTAGAATGAAAACCCTGTC
Organism: Lipotes vexillifer; assembly: GCF_000442215.2. Taxonomy (NCBI): domain Eukaryota; kingdom Metazoa; phylum Chordata; class Mammalia; order Artiodactyla; family Lipotidae; genus Lipotes; species Lipotes vexillifer. The sequence goes on along the minus strand of NW_006785351.1, from coordinate 1,993,301 downwards.
AAGAAGAGAAGGTCTCAACATTTTATTTCCTATACACACTTTCTCAGAAGGAAGATACCCTACTCCCACACAAGAAGGAAACTAAGTAAGAAGGCATGAGAACCAGGGAAATGGGCATGTAACACAGGGCAGGAGCAATCAGCCAGGATGTTGCTGGAGTGCTAGTCCTGGAGAGTAATCCTTTTATGGGAACCAGGGGCAACATGGTTCAGTAGGAATGTCCTCCAAACCAACAATAAAACAAATCAGAATGGATAGGTTACTTGCTGCATTTGACCATTCTGGGGGTAGTTTTAACCATCAGAGGTTTCAGGACAACTTTGCCGTAAGATCACACCTGAAAAACAAGGCAATGATTATTAAGAAACAAAATATTGGAAGTGTATTCACAATGCAATCTGTGGCCAAGCAATAATTCCATCATTTCATAAACACTGCCTATAGATTTCACTAAAATTGTGAAATGTTCACATTGTGAAATATGGAGAATGGTATATAGGTGTGTGAACGTGTGGACTTAAGAGAATGAACTCAATCTCCACTTTACACATGATAAAGTCAAAAGATAATGTCGAAAAATGCAAAATTAACAAATATCAGTACAAGCAGATTATTAACTTCATGGAAATCAGTTCCAAAAGAAATTGCTAAAAAGCTGAAAGTCATTGCTTCTTGGAAGTGGGCCTTGGATTGGGACAGTGCTGTCGTATACTGTTGTCTTTCATTAGATCTTATAAAAAGTATTTGTCAGTTTAAATAATGAATTTTATACATAAGGTATATGTATATATTTCAGCACAGTCTATCATATAGCAATGATATATGTAGGTCAATACATTTTGCTGTGAAAAACAAGTAAAATAATGAAAATATGTTGGCATAAAAACAAAATGGTTCACTTTGTAATTTTAAGTGAAAGGCCATGGTGAATAATGTATACATGATCACGTAAACTTAATTTTCCTGACAAGTATTAAGATGTGTCTCTATCTTATACACAAATATAATAATAATAGCTTGTATTATACACAAATATCTCCCCACAAATACCCTTCAGTATACATATATGAGTAAACATAGTAGAGAACTGAAGTTGGCAAGTGACTCACAGATATATATATATATTTTATTATTGTTTATTGAAGTGTAGTTGCTGTACAATAATATAAGTTACGGGTGTACAATTTAGTGACTCACAATGTTTAAAGGTTACACACATATGTAGCTCATCCATTTGTACACAAAAAATTATCAAGCAATACTCTGTGCTTGGCACTGCATTGCAAACTCCAAATTCCAAGGTTAAAAAAGCCTTCCTACAAAGTCCTGATATCAAGAAAAAATAAAGGTGAGAGGGAGGGTCTTATGTTCTCAGTGCTTCAAATTCATTCCCAAACTTGCCTGAAAAGGTGCAGATTTTCAGTTTTCCAGAGCATATACTGCAAATGAATGTTGTCTCTTTGTTTGTGGTCAGGGAAGAGGGTTGGAAAAGCTTAAATCAATGTTTACTTTAAAAATTAGCATGAATTATTTTTTCATGATTTAACTTTGCTCCCCCCAGTCCCCATATTCGTTTGTGGAGGAGGGAACACAGTGAGAATCTTAAACTGCTCATAGAAGTCAGGCCTCACCTGTAACTGACACAGTGAGCATGGTTCTCATATCCTGGATAACCTCCCAAACTGTATTTCAGCAATTGGCCCATCTTTCCTAAGCCTAATATCTACATTTGGCCTGACAGAGGACAAGCCAGCTTTCTGACAGCATTCCCCTTGGAGACCTCATTTGTCAGGCAGCCTGAACCTGAACTGGCCCTCAGTCCAGCGTAACGGGCCCTTCCTAGCTCCAAGGAATCTCAATCTGTGCTCCATGTTTTTACTGTACATGTTAAAGATATCAGAATCCCAAGCTCTCATGACAACAGCTGAGAGGTTTTCAAGTCCTACTTCCCCAAAGTGAGATTCTACCCAATTACAATGAACTCTACATCATGCTTTGTGAAAACAAATTTTTGTCCCTGCATTAAATTTCAACTTTTCATGAGGCTTGTTAAAATTCCCTGCATCCCGATATGGTTGGAGCAGTGTTGGTAGGCTTCAGACTACGATGTGCAGTAAAGAACTGTGTATGTCCAGTGCCCCATGAACAAAAATCACCGCTAACATCCTTCCTAATATTGAGATTCTCCTCTGGAATTTCTTGATGTGTATGGGGAGAGAAGGGTGAAGATACAGGACACAAAGCAAAACAATGTTACAGGCACTTTCATGTAGTTGTGACTCAATTTTACTTATTCAACACAATTCTGTGACTTAAAGGGTATGTTCCCAATCTACATATGAGGGGATTTATAATAAGAGAATTTTGGTGAAATACTCAAGTCCCAGTGAAATTCAACTACAGCTCACTTCCCACCCACTCTCAGATTAACCCATTTATCCACCAGAGTTACATGATGGAGAACATGACATTTACGTTAAGTGTTTGTAATAGGGCCAGTTTCTGATGAAGAAATTTGAGTACACCTGTATCCAGTCTGAGGTTTTTCATCCAGGGAATTTTCTGGGTAAACTATCAGCACTTTGTAAAAGGGAATAATTTGTTGGGTGGTTGAGAGTGGGGAAAAGGGAAGTTGTGTCTTGCTCTAAGCTTTTTGCTCCTGTCTGTTCAGGTTTGCCTGGTTAAAAAAAAGCCTCCAAGTACACAACAGCAGGAGCAAAATGGAGAACTTTACCTTCCCTCACCCAGACGCCCCATCACTGTGCTAACCTCAAAATCTATGTAGAATATTTAAATGCAAACATTATTAAACACTGGCAGTTCCTTTGCTCCAGTCATCCTTTCTCTTAAAACAAAAAACCACTAGGGAAATTATATGCAAAAAGCTATGTTAATAAAGCACTCAGGTACAAATTTATACTTAAAAATATGTTAGGAGATACAAAGCCTGAGAGACTCTTAGTCACGTACAAGCAGCCATATTTTTCATATTCTATATAAAGCTATTTTAACAGTTTAATGAGTAATCTAAAAAAATTATGTACAGTGTAAGTGAATTAATGTTACTGGAAAAATGTTAAGCTTTGATATTTCCAAAGTTTTTCATGCTTCCATCCGTTAGCTAAATGTGACAGCTCAGCTTTTTGGGTCCATGTGTATTACAGCAATCACCTATCCACAGGCTTTAAGATCATATTTCCTCATCAAAGGCAAATGTCCTTCATTCTCCCTTCTAAGCTTACACTTGAGATGGATTCTCAAATGCATTGAGACAATTCCTCCCACTGGGCTACTGTTATAGTAGGTTGGGTCAGCAGTACAAACAGGGTTGCTTGATGTGAGTTTGTAAGAAGACAGCACCTTCAACAGCCTTTGGTCTTTTGGACCAGTGTCTGAAAAGCCAGTCTTAGGTTTAGAGTCATTTGTTTCAAGGGGCTAACAGCATTTATAAATCCAATACCCCAGAGAGGGCAACACTTGAAGCTATTTCATTTTATTGCACATCAGGCCATTCAAAGCTTTTACAGTTGTAGCCACATGCACAGAAATCCACATCTGGGTAAAACGAAAAAAATGAAAGGTAAGAATAAGTAGAGAGGACCCACCTTGAGCATCCAACTTGAATCAAGTGCTTATGGATTGTTTGTTCTCTCCAATTTTTTTGATCAGCTATCTTTTGTAATGCTCTTAGTTCCGTGATGTAATTTTAGTGAAATCAAATTTGAATAGCCCAAAGTTATATAATTAATGACATTCACTTTCAATTACAATCCCTAATTGATCCCAGCCTGCTCAGAGGACCCCTGGTGGCGGGCAGTCACACTGCAATTTGGGCAGGTGGAGGTCCTGCCAGCTTGCTAATTTGTTTGGCCAGCTAGTTAAGTTTAAAAAAAATATATCACTTTATAATCTTAGGCAGGCAATACCTCAAAGACATGCAGGTCACATTTCCATATGGACCCCCATCTTGACTTGATGGAGTGAAAATGAAGAATTTGAGAGGAGGTTGCATAGGCAGTTGCTCATTAGGTACAGTGCAGGGAAGAAGGAGCTCTATCAATGGATGTATATAGAAAAAAGATTCTGGAGGATTGGGAGATGACTGTTAGCTCATATCTTTGTGTTAGACCACTCTCTTGGCCACATTAGAGTTATTTCTGATATTCAGTCAACTTTGTTAGTAGCACTCCTTTTCTTGAAAAGTAATTCTAAATTTTCCAAGCTGTAAATGCTAGGCCACAGGCCCAACATGCATTTATAAATGTGGGAGGAATTACCAGCAGGTCTAGGAAGCTATTTAGGGAACTGGTTCTCAAAGTGGGATTCCCAGACCAGCAGGAACTGGATCACCAGGAAACTTATTAGAAATGCAAACTTTTGGACCCCATTCTAGACTTACTGAATCAGAAACTCGGGATGGGAAGAAAAAGTCTTCATTTTCACAAATGTTCCTGTTCATTCTGTTGCATGCTAAGGGTGGATGTAAAGCCAGGAATCAAACAAAAATATCAGAGTCCAGAGTTCTTGTTCTGGGCTGCCAAAACTCAAGGACTTGTGAGGTATCATCTCCCAAAGGGGAGTTACAGCAAACAGCTTTCCCAAACCCAAGTGGTTAAAAGGAAACATCATTCCAAAGTTAAAAAGTAGATTAACAAGCTATAGAAAACATAGAGGAAATAGCTTCCCTCCAAATCTACTTCCATAAAAAGCGAGTTATTTAAAAACTCCAGAACTTAAGATACCTGGAAATACAACTTCTGTTCCTACTGCTGTATTCTTTTTTTTTTTTTTTGCTGTACACGGGCCTCTCACTGTTGTGGCCTCTCCCATCGTGGAGCACAGGCTCTGGACGCGCAGGCTCAGCGGCCATGGCTCACGGGCCCAGCCGCTCCGCGGCATGTGGGATCTTCCCAGAATGGGGCATGAACCCATGTCCCCTGCATCGGCAGGTGGACTCTCAACCACTGTGCCACCAGGGAAGACCCCTACTGCTGTATTCTTTACATACAATCATGTGTGTGGTTCTGAACAATTCTGCTCATATTCTTCACCTTGGTCCATGGAAGGGCACTTTCCTTTTCATTGCCCTTGTACATAGGGATGTGATGGAAAAAGCTATAATTTACCTGAGTGCTTTCAAATCTGCTCTCCTCCCTTTACAAAGCCCTCAGTGTACTCCTACTCCGTGCTCCAGACCCAGGCATTGGCTTGGTATATAAGTAAGACAAAAGGGGATTCAGGATGGGAAGGAAGAGAAAGAAAACCAACATTGACAAAGGTGAACTGGGGTGGGTAATGGGGATTGTGAAAGAAAAAAAAAGAGATAGAAAAAACTGAGTTAGAAAAGAAAGGAGAGAAAGAGGATGAGAGAAAGAGAAGCCAGGAGTAAGGAACCCGAGGCAAGAGTAGGGAGGGTGGAAAAGACAGGAACACTCAGCAGCTGTTTGGAATAGACTGCATGCACCATCCATTCTGAGTGGACTCTTTCCTGTGTTCGTCAGCCGTCTGCAATGTGGTGATTAATCATTCATGTCAGAATCCCTAATCCTATTCAATGGAAAACAAATGCCATGGCACCCAGCCCTTTGCTTATCCCATGCACTTCGCATGCTTGCCTGGGCGAGGCCGTCTGTGACAAAAATGGTGTTCTGGGGACCCTCAATGTAAATTCTGGGCAACTCCACACATTGAAGATGTCCTATGATCTCAATGGCCTTGCCTTTTATGGGAAGAATAGAAATTCACTAGCAATAAAGGTCAAGTTGTGCTAGTTAAGCAAACAATCAACGTTCATTTAATTCTCTTTTAAAGAGAAAAATAGCCTGCGTTATTTATTAAGCTCCTTCCTCTAAGGAACACAGAGCAACTCACACCAGTTACTTCATCAGTCCTCCTGGCACTGCTTTGTGGCAGGGGTTAGTTCTGTTGTCTCATTTTGTAAATTCTTTCCAAGGTTGTGCAATCTTTTGTCATATCCATTTCAGTCTTCTTGCTTCACTTTCTTCATCACTTTTCTCCTTTATCCATATGAACTTTTCACTGGAAGAAAGAGTCTAGAAAAATAATTTGCCCTAAACGGCATTAATACAGACTGCCTTGGGTATTGCCATTTGCACTGTGAAAATAGAATAGGATTGAAGCATTCAGGCTCTAGAATCAGAAAGGCTAAACTTCAAATCCCAGCTCTCCACTTGAGTAGCATTATAGCTCATGACACATGGCTTTACATCCATAAACGTCCATTTCCTCACGTGCTAAGGCCAGGATACAGGTAAGATGTAAATGAAATAATGCATGTAAACAGCATGACATAGAAAAGGTGCTCAACAGCTGTTGGCTTTTTTATCTCATAAGTCAGAGAACTGAGTGTTTTCACTATCTCTCGTTCACCATTTTTTTTTTTTTTTTTTTGCGGTACGGAGGCCTCTCACTGTTGTGGCCTCTCCCGTCGCGGAGCACAGGCTCCGGACACGCAGGCTCAGCGGCCATGGCTCACGGGCCCAGCCGCTCCACGGCATGTGGGATCCTCCCAGACCAGGGCACGAACCCGTGACCCCCGCCATCGGCAGGCGGACTCCCAACCACTGCGCCACCAGGGAAGCCCCTCGTTCACCATTTTTTGAGGAAGAACCTGAGCAGATAGAACTGTTCTCAGGAAAGGGCATTGCTTTTTAGCACTTATCTACAAAGCGAAGTTTCTAGTGTGTCCACTAAGCAGTCCTAAGACCTTCAGTGCCTGTAAGAACTAAAAAGACGCTGCTGCTCCCAACCTCACTCATCTCTAATTCAACACAAAATAAGAGCAAGGAACTTCATCAGTATTCTGCTTATTTTTTTCTCATAAGGACTACTATGTTTTCAAAATATGTAAATTTGTCCTAAAACTTTCCTCTCATTTTTTGTGGTATCTTCTTTTCTGGTCCCTTAAGTATGTGTGTAGGTTGGCTACAACACATGGCTGTATCTCAAGGTAAGTAAAAGCTTGAACTTCGTTATAACTGGGTTCTTTAAATACCTTTACTTGTTGAAGATGTATTATGAGTCAGGTCCATGTATGAGTTTTACATTACTGGACTTATTTAAGCTTCACTTTAACAGCAACCTTACATGATGAGTGTTACTATCTCTGTTTTTCAGGGAGGAAACAGATCCTCAGGAAGTTAAGTGGCTTACTCAAGATCACACAGCTAGTTGGCCAGAGTAAAATTAATAAACCCTATAACCTATCTCATGCAGAGAAATAAGGAAAGAAACTGATGAGCCAAGTATATAGGAAGCTCAAGATAATCCAGTTGAGAAACTAGGATTCTTTGGTCCAAGTTCATTAACAGAAAGGGGAACCCAGACAAGGAGTTATAACACTGAGCCATTTGGCACACTCATATAGGGACAGACATTCTTTGAAGTGCTTTCTTGTACTCCACGTTCATGTGAGTATAAGGTTGTGTGATGAGGCATTGAGATAAAAAGAGAAAAGGAGGGTTGGAGAGTATCTATATGGGTGCCCAATAAATATTTATTAGATGGACATTTGGATGAAAAAATAGCCTTTTGGGGAAAAGATACTCTCCTGGGCCTGGGAATCATCAGAGGCCCCAGAACATCCGGTTTGGGGATTGTACCAGAGAGGGCAAGGGAGAGATTGTGAAAGACCACAGGAAATTATAAGGATGGGATTGCAGCCTTTTTTTTTTTTTAACACATTCATGATTTAATTTAATTAATTTATTTATGTTTTGGCCGCACCATGCGGCTTGTGGGATCTTAGTTCTCCAACCACGGATCAAACTCAGGCCCATAGCAGTAAAAGCACTGAACCTTAACCACTGGACCACCAGGGAATTCCCAGTTGTGTCCCCTAGCTCTCTCTTTATCTTCTGGGAGAAATGTGAAATCACATAAACACTGACTTTAATTAATATTCATATAAAATACATTTTATTAAAACCAATACATATTTAATGACATAGAATGCAAAATTCAGTTTAATTATAAAGCTAAAACATATATCACTTTCTTCAAAAGACCCCAGATTTGGGGAGGGATGGGCTATCTTGTTAGAATAGTTCTGTGGAAAATGTTGAGAGATAATGGATCAAAATAAGAAAAAGTGAAAAGCAAAGATAAAAAATAATAAATCCACAATCGATCAACAAGTAATGCCAAATTATACTTTACCTAATGGGGAGAGAAGCTCATAATCTTAATTTTATTGTTATTCTTTCTCTCAAATGAATGACTACAAGCAGGGCCACTCCATGAAATATAAAGAGACTAAATGGGACAACTAAGAGGGCCCTAAAGCAGGATCTCAATAAATATGTCCAAGAGGAGGGAACATTTAACATAATGCTAGTCCAGAGCTGTAAATCAAGAATTGTGTTGAATTAGCTGTAAAAAGAGGCAAGATGCAGTGAGAGGTCTGGCATGAAGAAATGCACAATGCTTCTTCAAAATTCCCCAACCCCTAAAAGGATGCTGTGAAAGACAAGTATTCTGTTTTCTCACCAGATAGTTCCATAGTCAGTGTACCATAGGGAGAGAATTCTGGGCTGGATTGAATATGGATCTCAGAGTGGCATTTCTTATATGTTTATGTTGTTCTGAGTCCTGTGACGAAGCAGTGGAACTCTTGCTGATAAAGAGCTGTCAATGGGGTTGATCAGGAGGAAAGTAGGTCTTTGATGATCACCCACAGTGACCCCTCCTTGGTTGTCAAGGACTTTTCTATCAACAGAGAGCATATGCTAGATGGCCCATATACCCAGGTGGTGCAGAGGAGATTCAAGTATCAGGTGCTCTATGGATTGAATGATTCTTCTAGTCCCTTCCATCCATACTTCTAAGAATGCTTGTCATTCAGTGGGTTAGAATTAAATTCCCAGACATCTCTTTTTGTGGTTTGATCCTAATTCAGCATTTTGTTTAATATTAGAGCCTAAGATATATAAGCCAGGACTTTACTCTTACTCTAAGGACAAGAAAATGCCATGCTTGTTGTGGGTTTGTTTGCCAGTATAAGGTGAATTCTGCTCCTTTCCTCAGTCCTCCCTCAGCAGCTTAAAGGGATTCTGGGTGGTGAATTTATTCCTCTCAGAACTGCAGTTTATCATCTCTGGGTTCTCTCTAAATCTACTTTTAATTCACTCCTGTGTCTCAGAAGGTGTAGCTACATGCCTAAAACGTCCTCCCATAGAGGAATGAACAAAGGCAATGAGCTCGGCCCTGATGGTATATGGCTGCTTGGTTCTAATTGTCAACATCTTCTTTGGGTTCCAAAGGATCTGGAAACTGAATGATAAGAAATCTAAACCATTTTAATTTCCTTCCCACATTCCTGAAGGAGTTTAATCTCAAAGCATAGACACAGCAGAATTTCATCTCAATCTTCTCATAAGAAAATGTAATGGCTCTTATGTGAACATCTAAATTCCAGGAACATTTAGAGTGGTAAAAATGGAGCCTCAGTAAATGTGTGAGATTGGTAAACTATAGTAGGTATACCACTTGATTTTGGTATTTCATTCATTCCAGCTAAGTTCTCATGATCCCTGTCTTACCAACACTTCTTATTAGTTTTATTCCATTGTCTATTGTCTCTCATCCAAATGATGAGAACTTCCTATTTCTTATACTAGTAATGTTCTTTCAAAGAGATAAACATTTAAATTTGACTAACCCTCCTGTTTTTTCCACTTTTAAGCAGAACTAATTAAAACTATGATGTTTGGTTTTTCTCTTGATTTTCTGTATGGACACCAGAATGAAAAATGAATAAACATTCTCTACAGTTATTTCTTTGCTCCATGTTCATTGTGTAGTAACAAATGTGTATTAGTCACTGTGTCTGTAATATAATAATAGGGGATTCATTTCACTGTGACTCCAAAATTATTTATTGAACATCTACTATGTTCTAGGTATTTTGCTAGTGATAAATTAGTGAAAAACATTGACACAGTCCTTGCATTTACAAAACTAACAGATTAGTAAGGATCAGAGGTAAGTAAATAGTGTAATAAATGTTACAAATAAGGTCAAAGCACAGAAGAGAAACATCTAATCCACACCTAGAGGTCCATTGAAGGTTTTTAAATGAAAGTTCCTGTCATGTAAACTGAAAAGGGGAGAAGGATGGTAAAGAGAAAGAGCAGAAGTAAATTAGTGAGGAGGGTGGAAAGGAAGGAGGAAAGAGTTACAGCCTAGGGGCCACTATGAACAAACACCCAGAATCAAGGGAGAATATCTATAAGGCCACATCACTGAGGGTGAAGGGAATGGCAAGATATAAAACTGAACAAGTAATCAGATGACAAATCAAAGAATAACTTTTAAGTCATTTTAATGGCTTTATGGAACCACTGAAGTTTGAAGCAGGGAAGCAGTATGACCAGATTTGCATTTTACAAGAAGCTTTCTAGCTACACATTGATATGGAATTAAAGGGTAATGAAAGTGAAGAATTTAGACAGTTCTTGAAATCATCTGGATTGAAAGACAAAGGAAGTGGTAATGGGGCAGGAGAAAAGTGGTTAAATTCTAAAACTGTTAAGTAGAATTGCAGGACTTGGCAATTAGATGCATGTTTGTGGGAGAGAGAAGAACCAAGGATGTGCCCACATTGGTGGTTTGGGTACTTGGGTGGTTGGTTGATAGTGTTGGTCACTGAGATGGGGCAATGTTTATTATAATGCCTTTTCCCATTTAAAGGTGTTTCTCCAGAAAAGAAATACTGAAAATAGTAGTAAATACCTGTAAGCAATGGTCTCCACATTTGCTGCATAATTAATTGCTGACAAGCTTTAAAAATATATACATGAATTCTTGGATCCCACCCCCTGAGATTCTGATTTAATTGGTTGGGGCATAACCTAGGATAAGGATATTTTAAAGACCCCCACCCCAGGTGATTCTCAAATACTGCCACTGTTGAGAGCTCCTGCTCTAAGGGGAAAGTAGGATCTGACACCTGAATGCTAAGACAACCTTAGCAATTGGAGGTCTTTGACTATCAGGTTTAACAGCATGAAGATAATTGCACAAATCTGTTCAAAATTCAATGCAGCATTCTTCTCTAACCACTCCATTCTTCTCTCGTACAGCAACAGACCTTTTTATGTTGTCAGTCTCCAAAACCTTCTGTCAATGGTAAAATTCACAAATTCAAAATCTCTGAATCATCTTTGAGTGTCTTCTTACTTTATACTCAGTCAACAAATCCCACTAGCTTTCTCTTCACAATGCATTCATGAACATATTTTTTTTTATATTTCCCCAATTCTACTCTCCTAATCCTCCCACCTGGTTTATTATGAAATCCTGCTGATGGGCATCTCCCTTTTAAGCTTGCCCACCCACCCCTTGCCACTGTTACCTATTCCCATGCCATGATCTTTCTAAAACATAATTTTCATCATGTCAGTTTCATGATCAATTTTCCTCTTAGCCTGATATTCATATCCTCTATAATCTACCTTTCCAGGTTATTCTTTCACTAATCACTTTTGAAAACATTTGGCTTCAGTTAAACCAGCAGGGTCTATTCATTACTCACCTATGGAACGCTCCTTCTTCCTCTGCACTTTTGACATGTTTCTCATGTCTAAGGTGTTCTCCTCTCTCTTCTTCATCCAGTTCCAAACCATTCATTAAAGCCTGCTGAATACTCACCTTCTCAACGTAGCCTTCCCTAATCATTCCAAAATATAATCTTCCCATGAACTCATAGCAATTATTTTTTATACCACTCATTTGGTACTTAAGGTTAAATCCTTCTCTGAAATTTATCTTAATTTATGCTGCAATTTAATGTCTCATTTTCCCAAATAGCTTATAAGCTGTCCATACAAGGATAAAACATCGTTCCTATAAATTTCCTTGAACATAATAAGTATTCAAATTTATTATTTAAAAGAATGAATAAATGAATGACTAATGACCTGGTCTTCACATATCACAGTGACTATGTGTCTTACTTTTGATACCGATGGAAAGCCCTGTCTTCATCTTCCTTTCCAGGCCAGGATTCCCTATGTCTATAATCTTTGGAGGGTTGCTGTATTACCCCAGATGCATTACCACAGTGCATGACTGTGCCAGTCAAGTTCACACACCAAGTCCAAAGGATAATGCAGAGGAGTCCATTACATTTTCCTTCAATTTGTATTATCAGTCCACATTGATTCTACTTGAGCTGTACATTAGAGGATCCCTTCTCCTTGACCTCCTATCCTTCCCTTTTCTTCCCTCAAAGTACTTCTTTTTTTCTCATATATTTTTTTTCTTGTTATTTTTCAAGCATCTCACTCACACCGTCTCAGGATCGGCTTTGACCTCCTAACATCCTCTGCTCTAGGTTTTCCCTCAATGGAGCTGGCAGGAAGTGAGGGAGCCTCGGATTCTGTGCAGGATGTGAGGTGAAAGAGGGACCAAAAAGGGCCATTTCCCAGAGCAATCTTCTGTGCCAAAAATGGGGTGTGTTATTGTGCTCAAGGAATGTCTGTCTCTTGGACTTACAAAAACCTAATTTAATTACCTTAGTTTGGTAGGAGTCCAGATGCTAGAAACAGAGGGCAGGGGCAAGAGGTTGTGTCCCCAGAAGGGAGGAAAATGCAGAAAGAAAAAGTGGTTCTGTACTTTAGAAAGTGTTCTGAGACACATTGACCACCATCTTCTGCCCCATGAGAAGCACAGCATTCTCTTCTTAGTTGGCACAAAATAAAGTGTTTCTTAGGAAGGATGTCATAGCTTTTTCCAAACTGTGTCTCTTTATTAATCTCAGAGACCATCTGGAACAACCTGCTGTGTAGACCAGTGCCAAGAATTATGAATGAGTCAGATATATAAAGGAGGCCATGAATATGTTCTCTATGGCTCAAAATGGTAAGCAATAAGTGAAAGCTCAATTTAAAGGAATAAACTAAAATATGTAGATTTACAAAAAATAGAATTGCTTCTCTCTCCATTGAGTGAATTTTCTGTGCTGGAAGTATAGGTCAGCCTAGAGTTGCCCATGTGGTGAGGCTGTCCCAGAATATGTTTAAGCAATGGATGAACGACAGCTGGACTCCATGGCTGGTAAGGTCTCTTTCAACACAGGGATTCTACGTATAGTGTAGTGAATGGAAGCTTCTGAGTTGTGATAGAGAGAACCTGGGACTTGTCCATAGAAGACACAGCCTCTAGTCTCAGCCTGAATCTGCTCCCCTATTCCTCATGTTTGAACCAACTGAGTTATATAAGCCTGTCCACTGCGGACATTCTACCTTTGTGACCACCAAATTGTAAATAACATGAGGGAGTGACTATGTCACAGCATGAAAGACTCACAGTGCCCCTGAAAATGATGTATTTCAATCCACTTAGTCTACAGATGAGAAAACTGAGGTTCAGAGAAGTTGAGTTTTACATATCATTTTTGGTTCCCACAGTACTTAATAGATCATAGGTGCTATACGTACGTATAATGATGCTTCTTAAATTAAATTGAATTCACAAAAGATGGGCTTTATTTTCATGAGGATCAGATGGTTATTTGAAATCAGCCTATTTTTGGTTCCCGCACCCTCCCTGATCTTTTCTTCATATGCTCAGATAGCCGGCCCCTATGCCTTGCCCATATGGCAGCATCTGATTGTGAGTCTGCTGTTGCGCTCAGCCAAGCATGGCTTGCGATGCCTGCAGCCACTCTTGCTGCAGTTCCCCAGCTCCCAAGTCTTCCTAGAGACACCCAGGTGTTGGGGCCATCAATGGAGACATCTCCCCACCTTGCCTTGGCATGGTCCATATATGGAGGAGGCCAGCAGCTACCCTACCACCTTCCCTCAAATCCCGCTTTCTGCCCTTTCACACCAGACCCCACATCCACAGGTAGGCTCCTGTAAGAAGTACTAGCTTTGAAGTCAGAAAACATGAATGTCAATCCTGGTTCTGTCAGAAATAGTCTGGGTAGCTTTGGGCAGGTGACTAAAACTCAGGAAGATTCAAAGGAAAAAATAATAAAGTAAAAGATTTGAAAATGGTTTATGTAATGAATGTTACACATATTTGTCTCTTATTCTTGCCCTTGTACTATTTTGTTCTGCTGGGTTTTATTTTTTTTTTTCTTGACAACTAAATACTTCTCTATAGAGTCACGTGGAAATGGCCCTGACCTTGTCAGCTATTTAAGCTGCATGTCCTTGGGCAAGTACTTGATCTTTCTGAACATCGGTGTCTTCATTTTTAAGTGGGGTATTACCCTCTTGCCCTGCCTACTTCAGAGCTGCTGTGAAAATCAAAGGAGAAAATTTAAGTCACCATGCTTTGTAACTTAAAATTTAGAGTTTCATAAATGCATGATGATAACTTTTATTGCTCATTAATTTACCTTATAACTTTTCTACATCATGTAACCTCAACTCCATTTTCTGCATCTTAAATAAATTCCCTCCCTGATGCACAGGATTTTTCTACTGCCAATAAGGAACTTTCTGTCTCACATAAGCACTTTCACAGAGAAGTGATCAATTTTAAAAGTGTGAAAAAAATCCATCCATGTCTCCAAAACACAGTCACACAATCCATGTTTGAGAAATGAACTTGCACTTACTAAGTATTACTTTATATATTTCTATTACAATCTCTTGTTTTGGAATAGTTTCCTATTCATGTCTTCATCTGAGTATCACTAAAAACCAAGGAGACAGTGAAGGAATATGTAAACACACTGTGCAAAGAGGAGCTGAGGCTTGTGGGAGAGATGGCTCCAGGTTACATGGCAGGTAGACAGCTCTGAGAAAGCAGGATAGACTGGTGTAGAGAATGCTGGCTCTGAATTCAGAGGTTTGTGTTCAGTCTTTCTCCTTTACTCATTCACTATGTGAGCTTGCACATAGGGTTTCTCTGCATTTTTTGGTTTTGTTTCTGTTCCTAACCATGGAATCAACATACTTATTTCATGGATTTGTCCTAAGATGTAAATTAGAAAATGATGTGAAATATTTATCACAATGCCTTCTGCACATAGTAAATGCTGAACAATAGTAATTATTCTTATTAATAAGAACCTAAGTGTTCCATTTTCAAAGCTTTTTCCATTCAGTGGGGTTCTGAATTTTTTTTTTTTTTTTTACAATACAGGCATTTTTACCTCATACATTGTTAGCTCTAAATTGTCTCCTGTACAGTAAAACTGGATTTCTTTACATTAGGCGAGAATTGACTATTTTGAATGACTATACAATCTGCCAGCCAAGAGTTCAGCTTTAGCTGTATAGCTACCTTTGTCTGGAAAACATTGTATAATTATCTGAACATTCCCTTTGTGCTTTTCTTTTATTATTTTATGAAAATGAGTAGGAAACAGAAAAATGAATGTGCTCATACTGATAGCAAGAAACACAGGTCCCATAAATTTACTGTAGTTGAGACAAAGATGGCAGTCCCTAGACAGTCTAGAATTGATGAATCTGTGTTGAGGCCTTAAGCTGATCAGTTGGGCATATACTTTCAAAGGAAAAGAATAAAAGAATGAATAGGACCCTGGAAATACAACTTTTATATTTCCATAGAGATAATAGAGTATATTTTGGGATTATTTTTATGCTGCTAATTTTCAGTGACCAGAAAAAATCATTATAACCTTTAAGTCAATTGTTTGAATTTCTCATATTTGATTTCTATATGAGAAGGGTTAGAAAGTCAATATCTAAGAAGATGTTTCCAGAGAAGGCTAATGTGTAAAAATGACTGGTCATAATAACATTTTTCCCAGAGAGTAGTTCTGTTCTAGTCTTCAGTTAAATGCAGAGAAAATCCAAAATTGCAAGATAATTTTTGTAAGAAAAAAAAAAGCAATACAAGCATTGCTTCCTGGTGCCAGAGGGTCTTAATAATATTACTCTTGTGCACTCCTGTTAGTATGTTAAGAGAGCATTTCTAAGGATAAACATGATCCTTGTCTCTGCTACACTCAAGAAAGCAGGATACTGCTGGCTGGTATCTGCCCTGACAATAGATGGAACTGGAGATCTATTTCTTTGAGGCTCTGTAGGAAGTATCTATTGATACCTTTGTGCATTTCTGGATGACAGAAAACAACGTAGATTTTCCTTAATAGCCTTTGCGTCACTCATTTTTGAATAAGGATGTTTAAGTTAGGTCACTAGGGAAGTTTGAAACCCAGGACATGTTCCTTCAAACAAAATGACATTTCTTAGTAAAGAGGTCCTCATTGTCCCCTGCAGAAATGTATCTGATTTCAGAAAAGGATTGATTAAAATAAAAATGTGTTTGTATAAGAAAAATTATTTTCTGCTGTGAAAAACATACATTGGGGTAAATTTATAGCTCTGGTGAGGTCATTAATAACTGGTTGTCAAAAAGTATTGGTTTGAACAAAATATGTTGTAATAAAAATGCATTGTTTTGAAGAAATTTATTGGCCCCATGAAAACCTATTTGATTCAGAAAGATATGTTGATTTCAATGAAAAATCTATTTGTTTTAAGGGAGATAGTGCTGGGCTTTTGGCTTTTCTATGGGAAATCCTTTCTAAGTGAATGTGATATTGACATTCACTTAGAAAAATGAAACATAGACATAATTATTGGAAAGGCTGTGAAGAGAGAGCAGAAGGCCCACTTAATCAATAATATTTAACACAGAAGTAACGAGCTTCCATCTTCTGAGCACATTGATAAACATTTGCCAATGAACCCTTCCAAAGAGCCCAAAGAGGGGTGTGGTTGGCTGTGATTTTAGAGGATGAACACTCATTGTAAGAAAAGTATTACGAAGATGAAAAAAGAGCCATAAGTTGAACCCCAGACACAGTGATCCTCAAACAAACCAGTGATACATTAGAAATCCTCATAGAATGACCTCAGCCTACTCTCTGACCCTTCTCTCCTGTCACAGCCTATAATGTAGAATAGGGTCTCAAAACACTTAAGAACCAAGTTGCCAGATTCTTTTCTCTCTGAAAAATATATTCACTTTTGAAAGAGAGACATATGAGAATGGCATCATATTGCATTTGCTCAGGGTGGGCAAAGTGGTCTGTGTCTTTTATCTGAAACAAAATCTGTCTCTGAAACACTGGTGAAAAACACTGAATCCAAAACTCAGTTCTGATATCTTCAGCTATTTGCTTAAAGCAGGAGTTGACAAACTTTTTCTGTTAAGGTTCAGGTAATGAATATTTTAGGCTTCACAACTACTCAACTGAGACATAGTAGTGTAAAACCAACCATAGGCAATAAGTAAATGAATAAGTATGGCTGTGATCCAATAAAACTTTATTTACACAAACAGATAGTAGACAAGATTAAGCCTACAGGCATTAGGATACTTAAAGAATCAACTTCACTGCATCACTTACCCAAGTAATTGTGCAGAAATATGCCATTAAGAAAGCTAGTATGCAGGGAGCAGATATGGATAACCTATGAAAAATGACACATTCACAATTCCCAAGAGATGCAGACTGATGCAGAGAGAATCCAAAGAGGACAATGTCTTGAAGTAGGAAGATTCTACATGGCATTCACAGTAGCTTCAAGGAATTAAATGTAATTCCAAAGGCCAGTCTCATTCCTTCACACTTAGTAAAAGTTTATTGTTTAACATCCCTTTCCCTCAGTACTTATCAAAAATAAACAGTAGGAATAGGGTTTGGTTGTGAGCTTTCTTTCAGCAAAATTCTAGAGATAAGTACAAATTAAAGATTTTTTTTATTCTAACAGAGGGCAGCTGCTGGGTGTGACTATAGGTATGTTACAGGAGCAGTGGAGCTTGTGGTCAGATCTCCTTTGCTTTCAAATAGTTGCCTTGGTCCAATGTGGTTTTATTCAGGATTCCATGACAGTGAGTTAAACATTCTAGAAGTTTTCTGATAGTCGTGCTGGCTGAAGTCCTACAGGCAGAATGAACAAAGCCATACCCAGAATCTGTGTTGATTTCAGTCAGGATAAATCAAGTTAATCCTTTCCTGGTGAAAGGAGTAAAATGTAGTCAACTTGCTACCAAGTGACTAGTTGTCCCCAGAGAGATGATGCTGTATGAAGGGCTAAGCATAATTCCTGTTGTTGTGAACTTGGACAATCACCAGTAGCAGTACCTACATCAGCCTTGGTAAGTGGGAGCCTGTGCTCTCATGCATCACCTCTATTCCTGCCACCATGGCTTCTCCATCCATACACCTATTGTGCTACCACTGGGATGAACAATGATACAGGCTGGCTGAGGTCAACTGTCTGAATCATTCTGTCTATTTTTTATTTAGTGTCTCTTCCATGTCAAATGTTCTCTAGTGGCTGTTCATATATGATTCAAAGATATTCACACTTCTTATCCATTCCTATAGGCTTTCAATAAATCTCACGTGGCATCTTTTCTCACTACAGTTTCCTCTAACATCATAGGCTTTGCCAGGTCATATGACCCAAGCAACTGGACTTCTTGAATCACCGGATGCACATGCTACAAATCCTTTCTTAAGATTTTTGAAAATTTACTCTCTTGGTCTGGGGTGGAGGCAGTTTCAGAGGTTTTCATTTGATCTTCCCCACAATGACAGTTTAAATTCCATAGCAAAGGAACCAATATCATAGTTCTGATAAGTACCAAGTACATTTATTTCTATTGCACATTCAAAACATAAAAGAAGGGAAATGACTAACAGTGGATCTTCCACTGTAATTCAGTCTTGGGCGGGGACTACATTTATTTTCTGGTCCCCATATGTCCTAGCCTAAAGGAAAAGAGCATAACCATTCTTCAGGTTCCTAAGTATTAATGTGATTCTGAACCCTATTCCCAACAGTCCTCAAAATGTTTGAATATTCCCCAGTGTATAACCTCCTAAGTAAATGGCCCTGGATCCTTGTTTTGTTGGTAGTACCATAGGGAGGACTGAGGGAATCATTATCTTATACCCTTGCCATGATGTTTCAGGATCCTTCTTGCTGGAGACCTTGCCTATCCTCCAGTCAGTGGATTCCTAGTTTGAATATTGTCTCAGATCTGGAAGTAAGGCAAGGGATTGTAAAATTTTATTGGTATATCTGACATCAAACCCCTCATTTTCCATGGTTTATATGATTTGTTTTTATAGATTTAACAATACTTTATTGCCCCCCTACTATAATTCTAAACTTGCCACTCCTTATGATAATTCCACCTGCATTGAGAACCATCCCATGTCATCTATTAGTCTGAAATTTTGCAATTCCTTTTATATCAGGGATTCTGTTCTGAAATGACATGTTCTTCCATCAACCTTGGCCTATAGAGGACATTTCTCCATGGTGCTGGTATTTTTCTCATCAGCACATTCCTTACTACTTTGATAAACAGTGGGTTCTCCAAGTTGTAGATGAGCTGAGTCTTGAAGAATAGGTAGAAATGAGACACATAAATATTGCTGGGTATAGGAGAGTCCAGGCAGAGGGGAGAGAAGAAAAACAAAGACCGAAGAGCTGGGGGATTTCATAAGTCCTAGTGGAGTACATTACACATGAAGGAGAGTTGTGAGCTCCAGGTAGATTTTGTGGGATAAGGTTAAACTTGAAAGTTAGGCTTTTGGGTAAGGACTTGCTCTGTTGGTAGTAGCTAAAATAAAGCCAAAAGGGCTCTACAAAGGGCAAAGGGCAGAGACCATTCCCCATTGCCTATGGTAGATGTGATGTGAAAACAAGAGCAAGAAAATGGAAACTGGAGAGCAAGGGAGGAGAAGGTGGCAGTTGCCAAGCACTCCTGACACGTGTAAGGTAAAAGTTTAATGTGCCTTGGGCACACAGAGCTGTCAGCTTTTTGACACGCAAATGAGCTGGTTCCACTCCAGCAAGTAATCATATTATCTGCTGGCCCTGGGTGATGAGGCTCCACCAGCAGCAACTCAGGCAAGGCTCTGATAATTCTCTCCAGGAACCAGACCTTTTTGTTTCTGTCGCAAAAGATTTTCACGAAGACTCTTGTCACAACTGTACTTGAGATATGTAGGCATTTTGCTTTGAGAATCCCTTGCTGGGTTGTGAAAAAGGATGAAGCTGAGCTTACCAGAATTTATCTTTTGTTTCTTATTTTTCTCTAGCCTACCACATACTTGATATGAATATCCCATATGGATACTTAAGACACATCAAAAAGTCAGCTTTTGGGAATAGGAATATATTCTAAAATTACATAGACAATATACAGCAATGTATTGTCTAATATACAGCAAGTAGTTGGACTTAGATTAGAATCTCATTGTTGCAAGGTACCTTAAGCATCTGAAAGTCCAACTGCCCATCCAGTGTTTAAATCTGTTCTATGACAGCCATACCATGTGGAATCTCACTTATGCCTACATGTACCTGAAGCACAGAAAAGTCACTAGATCCAAAGAGTGCCCACCCTATTTTTATAGGGTTCTATGTTGTATAAAGGGTTTTCTTGTACTGAGCTTGAACCCATCACCCACCACCTACAGCCAGAGAGAACATATTCAAAACCTCTTCCAGATAGTTCATGCCTCCCCCACAATGTTCAGAGCCTTTATTCTACTTTGGGCTCCCCAATAAGTCTGAGCCACAAATCTAAATTAGTTTATATCCTGTTTCTTTCAAAAATTTATTTTGATTTCCCAGTTTCTTACCTTTTGTCTGGATCCCTAAAGCTTCATGGTCCCACAAGTTACTGAGCTTCTGTGTTGGAAATGAGCAATAATTGGATACACATATGTGTATGTTGCAAGAGGGAATTGAGGTTTTCAGAACTTGGGGAACATTAGAGGAAAAGCAGAGTTTTCCAAGGAGAAAGTCCCAGCCCGTAAGACCAAGGCTAGAAGAACTGAGATGTTGAAAAGGAAACAACACCTGCAGGAGGAAGGAACTAAAATACAAGAGAATAAGTAATCTCAGTAGTCTGGCTCTACAAATGTAAGGAGGAGATGGAAACTGGGTGCCCACTGCAAGGATAGATTTTGGTTTCTAGGAATAAGAAAAGGGCCTTATGTATACATGTATTTTTTATAACATTATTACGTTCACTTCTTGAAGTGAACCTTTGCAGCATCTGACTGAACAACTCATATCTGGGAGGTTTCAAAAAATATTCATAGAATGAATGAATAAATGAATGAATGTATGAATGAATAAAATTCTAATTCTAAGGGCAAATAGAAGACCTCATATTTCATATTGGAGAAAACAATCTGATTTCAAGCCTGGGTAGTTTTAAAATCCGTCTAGTATACTTGCATTTCAAAAGCAGAATAGTTGAATCTGAGGCTTAGCATCACTAACGATGGTAATTCATATGACCCTGGCCTACGCCATCTTATTTGTGAAAGTGCAGAGGCTTTTCAGGAAGAGAAAGGACAATTTTGACCCTAATTTAAATGTCAATCAACTTTTTCTACTACATTTACTTCAACTATTTTTTGTAATAAAACTTTCTGTGACTAAGGTTGTATAAATCCCCATGGGTCAATTCTTAGATGAAGAGTAGGAAGATTGTGAAAGCACCTTCTGATTCAGAGTTACAAACAATCCCCCTTGGAAATAGACAAAGTTAAGGGATCTACTCTGAGTTTCCTATCCCACTGAAGAGTCCTATGCCCATCTGTGCAATAGATTTGGAAATAGAAAAGCCAAGTATGAACCCTATCTCTGACTTTCAGTCCTCATGTAACCTTTTTATTTCTAGCCTCATCACCAGCAAGATGGGAATTATGAGACCTGTCTTAAAGGGTTATTGGAAGGCTCATAATGTAATATATATAAATGTACCTACAGCATAAAAGACTCCATTTTTTGAGGTAATTTGTCCTCATCTCTTTGTTGAGATGAATTTCAGAACTGAAGGTCTCAACCAGGATCCAATCAGAAAAGCAGAAACCACTCTATATATTTCAAGCAGAAGAAATTCAACACACAAAATTTGTTCTGCAGGTGAACTGAGATGCCAAAAAGATAGTGGTGCAAACCAGAGATTAACAAAGACAAGAAATAATTGCCACACCTAAGAGGCTCATATTCAGGAGAGCGTGTTACCAGAGCCTAGGGTCCAGTGTCACTAGATCAAGCTATAACTGTGATATGTTTTCCTGGCAGAAACTAAGATCAGAGATAAAATGTTTCTCTGGTGGAAGCATAGGGGAGACACAGCCACAGCCAGAGACAGCATATAAAGTAAAGAGAGAGAAGACAAGATGCCCTGGATATTTTCTTTCACCCACCCTCCAATCTTGCACCTGTCTTGCCAAACCCACCTTGAAGTCAGAGAGCAAGAGAAACTAGGGATTTTAGTTGTCTGAGACTCAGAAAGGAACAGGAAAAGGAGGAAGAATGGATCTGAGGATATCTGATATATCATGTTCAAATATATCATGAGATATTTGGATAGTTTGGTGTCCAAATATCTCATGATATCAGTAGAGGAATGTTTTTCTTGTTCCCTAGCTCCCTATCAGCACAAAGCAACCAACCCCTCTGCCCAGAATAGTTCTTGTTGTTTATATTCCTTGAGCAAGACAAAGCTGCTGGTAGTTTCATAAAATGACCAAAGTCTCATATGATCTACTCAAAGATTCTAGAAGAAGTCAACAGTAGGTAGGACCTAAGATTCCCATCTAGTGTAGAGAATCTGAACTCCCTGGGGAAACAGACACTATGAGCTCTTGTACACAGTTAAAAGGAATGGTCCAGTGGTTATACTATCACTTTGAATCCAAGTTTTAGACTTTTATGAATTAAAATGAATCTCATTTATTTTTCACTGTCTCAATGTATGCAATAGATGTGTGCCTTATACAGTTGAGTTAAATCTGTGATAAATCAAGTAATATTCAGCACATTAAAAGTATTTGTAATTTCAAGGAATCTCACAGCAAATTATCTTGTCAGCCTAAGAATCTTCTTGCTATGAAAAACTCATTTCCTAGTAAATCTCTTTTAAAAGTTTTTATTTTTCATATATTGGCTATTCTTTAATCAGAAGACAATTCTATATCAGCTCTCTAGCATGAGCTATTCTATAAGACAGTTGTGCTAAATGCCACAAAAAGTACCAACAAAATATTGTGAGAACACAGATATGCGGAGGGAAAG
>NW_006785351.1:1919351-1970216 GCF_000442215.2 Lipotes vexillifer | reverse complement strand
GGGAAAGAGGAATTAGTTCACATTAGAAGGATCTGAGATAGATTGATGAAGGAAGTAGCATTTGGCTCACACTTTAAGAATTGGTAGATTTTTAATAAACAGAGAATGAGCAAAAGGCATATCAATGGGAAAGTGCAAGATATGTTGAATAAGTAATGGAGTAGTATTTGGTTGGAAATTACTAGAATATAGGTAAAATGTGACTTAAATGTTGGGTGTTGCCAGATTATGAAGAATCTTGGATGACAAGCTGAGATATTTGCACTTTCATTAATAGAGAGTAGGGAGTCATAAAGGAGTTTTTGTTTTAACAACAGAGTAATACAATTAGAATTCACCAAATTGAAGCTTGCTTTTCATGTCTAAAAATATTTTTTAAATAATTTGTGAAAATTAGTTTTGATCCATAGAATAATATCATGAGCCATTAGCATCTATAGAATAATATCATGAGCCATTAGCATGAGCCGTTAGTGGTCATAGTAGAAGAGAGGTATATATAAAGGGAACTTATGGTTTCTGATATCCAAATTAATTATGCTATTTCAATTTTGTTTTATAATGGTAGTTATATTTGTTGTGTATTCTGCCTCTTTCTAGAGAATAAGAAATGGGAGGATTTTAAACTAAACCTGAAATTATCCCAAATATACCATCCACTAATATCCCAACAAAAATATAGAATCAATGACCCCCAATAAAACTGTGAACTGGAATCAAAAATAACTTCTCCAAATCTTATTCAGAGAGACTTTTTGGTTTCTTCAGAAAGTTAAAAGGCACATGTATCCACACACAGTCTCATATATAATTTGAAACAGATGTTTAAAACAAACAGTTTAAACCAGAATTTAAATTTATATTATCCCCAAAGTATTACATTTTCACCCAACCTGAAAAAAATTCTTTATATCTAGAGTTCTGTTTAGAATACGTAATTAAAAGTCAATAAATTAAATAAGAACCAAAGATAAAAACTGTGTTGTGGAACACAAGTTACATTACATATGAAATAAAATGTCTCTGTTAATATTTTATAGAATTTTAGAAAAGAGATGAGTCTTCTGAATCACTGGTACCAATATCTCATCTTACTAAATGAGGATAGAGAAGAGACATGGCTGATCTAGGATCACACAAGTAATTAACGGTAGACCCAGATCTATCCACCCTTAACCCACTCAGTTTAATTTGTTTTCTCCTAATTATGTTACCAAAGAATTTATTAACATCATGGCACTGGCCCTCCCAGCTCTCATCTGAGAAACTAATGGAGGATAGGATAAATAGGGAAAGGGGAAGGGAAGGATTTTAGCTGCCTTTACAACAAGATGAAGTCTATTGGTCACTTAAAGATCAAACCCAGAAACTAAATCTCCTTGACTTTTCTTGGAATTTATAGTGTGAGTAGTTGCACATGGTTGACTCATGACTTAAACCCCTCACCGTCTGAAGAGAGTATGTTCAAACAAAGCAAACAGCGCAAAGTAAATGCTAAGCCCGGTAAAGACGTCACAGTCTCGGTCTCGGCCCAAATCCAGTGGCAGCAGATACATAATGCATGACCAACAAGATTTTTTTTGCTCTTCTGTCTTGGCCATTGCACAAGCACAAACCCCAATGGAACCAAGTAATCAAATACAGATTTGGAGTCATTAAATCTTCAACGGGAAAGTTTTTTAAACATTTGTTTTGAGCAATGCTCACAAGCTGGAGAAGCAATGTGAGAAAAATCAATTAGAAATGGGAAGTTCGCTGGGATAATATGAGAAATTATTGTAAATTTTCATCATGACCTTAAATTTTACTCCTGCTATTCTGCAAATGGAAGAGTTTAGAAAGAGGATTTTCCTGTTCATGCTACTTCCTGAGTGTTCTCTAAGAAAGCACAACTGGAAAAAGGCATCCTGAACCCAGCTTTGTCATTACTTCCTAGTTATGTAACTATAGAAAAGTCTCTTAACATTGCTGAGCTTCCCCTCCTTTATCTGCAAAATGGAAAAAATAGTATAAAACTTTCAGTGTTCTCATGAAAGCTGAATAAGATTTTACAGAAAACTGCTATGTACCTTATAAAGAACTACACAAATGTAAGTTTTTTATTACTATTAAACTGAAGATAAGATCTGTGAAATCCACACCCCCCCAACCCTGGAAATGCATTATATGGATAAAATTTTTTTCATTGTTCATTTTCTGAAGAATGAGTCCAGAGTTATGGGTCTAAAGAATAGGTTCAAAAGAGAGAGGAAACCAACTCAAACTAGTTTAAGCACATTACTTCCAAAAAATATATATATATAGTGGAGTGGGAAGGGGATAAAGACAATTTATAGACTCACATAACTGGGGAGTTGAGGGGTGAGGCTGGTTGGATTTATTGTTTTAATAGCATCAGCTCATAATCTCTCTCTCTCTTTTTCCCCACTTCCTTCTTATGTCTCTTTATGTGATTGTCTCATTGTTTCTTGCTAGAGTCATGCCTTCTGTCTTCTCCACACATTGGGAAGATTGAAATAGCACTGGATATACAGCCTACTGAAGTATAAAGGAACAATTCTTTACTTCCAATTCATAAAATTATTTGGAAAGACTATGATTGGCCTGTATGTGACCCATATCCACACTTTGAACCAATTACTGGCCCCAGGGAAATGCAATTTATGATTAGCATAGGCTGAGCCATATGCTTCCTTCTATCCCACTAGGACCATATGGAATTAGGGAGACTATTCCCAGAGGAAGGGATAATGGGCAGGCAAATCAAAGAATGTAACTATAATAACTTTTATCAGATTCTCAAAGGAGTCCATAATTTAAAAACTTAAAAACTGGTTCCATAAAATCGTTAAGAAATTCACCTTATTAGAGGCTGATGGAATTAAAGAAACTGAAAGTTGAAGATCTTCGACACTATTATATCATTACTCTTATTTTTTAAATGGGTAAACAGAAGCTATGAAAGGCAAAACAACTTGACAAAAAGGTACTGTAAGATGGAAAGAGATCTTGAAACAGATCTGATTCTTGATGCAGAAATCCTTCCACTTTAGTTACCTGATTAGAAACTATAAAGGTCAGGGACTTTCCTGGTGGCGCAGTGGTTAAGAATCTGCCTTCCAATGCAGGGGATGCAGGTTCGATCTCTGTTCGGGGAGCTAAGACCCCACATGGCTTGTGGCCAAAAAACCAAAACATGAAACAGAAGCAGTATTGTAACAGACTCAATAAAGACTTTAAAAATGGTCCACATCAAAAACAAAACAAAACAAAACAAAAAAACCTTAGAAACTATAAAGGTCAATCCCAACAGTTGGTTAAGATAATGCCTGTAAAGTATACAACATAATTTCAGGAACATAGAAGAAACAAAACACATACTATTTTCTATTCTACATTCCCTCCAGTTTATGACAAACCTACTGATCATGAGAGTTTTCAATTAGCAGTGTTCAAATTTTGGTGGAGGTTTTTTATTCAGTCAGCTTTTTTAGCCATATTGTCAGACATAATATTTAGGTATATAGGTTCCTTCTAATAATTTAAGTGACTTTGCCATGTGCTTTTTGCCTAAGCTCCCTCAAACATAGAGGTCAGCAAATAAGACAGGCCTACAGATACGGATGGTATAAGAGAAAGGTAAAAATCAAGTCAGAGCTCAGGCAAAATGTCCTAGTCATTGACCATAAAAAGTACGTTTGTCTGGTGCTCCCTTTCATTGCATTCCTGTCAGGTAGTGTGAGGTAGACCTGTCTGGGTTTAAGGCCAAAGTCAGATAAAACAACACATGCTGGTTGTGTCTGCGTTTAATGAGATGACATTTAAGGTTTCTGACCTGCTGTAATAGGTGAACTGGAGGTGGAAATTATTGTCCTTGACTTCATTAGTGCTGCGGATTGAGGAAGGTTTTAGGACCTTAATGAGTTAACATAACTTTACAAAGTAGAGGTTACCATCAGTGGCTTCTTTCTCTAAGCTTGTAATATTAGTAACAATATTGTCAGATACTAAAGACAGAGGCATGTGGTGCTTGGCCTGTGGGCCAGCCAGGAGGGACTTGTTGAAATCCAGCTCCATTTTGTAAGCCAAATGAAAAACCACATGGCAGCCTCAGTCGGGATTAGGAGTGTAACTGCTGAGCTATCACTTGAAATCCACCCTCCCACACATTTGATTTAAAACAATCACTATATATTTGCTATGGACTTTTCTTTCATTATAGTCCAACCCTGATATTTAATCAGTGCCTGCTCTTTTCTGTTTGAACAAGTTGATGCTAAACCATAATGAAAAAAAAAAGGTCCAAGAAATGTCATCACTGCCATATTATCCCCTCTCTGTGAACACATTCATAATGCATTATGGTTTCAATAGAAAGGTTGCTTATGATTAAAATTAATAAAGAATTAAAGCTGTATTTGTGGTGATGGTCTCCTTTAATTCAGCTTTAATCAGTTGGACCAGAAAATTAGAAGTTGGGGGTTGGGAAATGGACTGTGAATTAACAATATATATTAGATTCATTAATCATTACCTAAGAGAAGATTTCAGTGTCAATTTCACATTTGACTAACTCCTCAGACTGAGATAGCATCGTATTTACTAAGAGAGTGGGTTTATCTCCTTTATCAAGAGTAGTTTGTAATAGAGGATGAAGTTCAGGAGGAAAAATATCAATCAGGGTATTATACCTTCTAGGTGGTAGGGACTTCCAAATCCATTGTATTCTGAATGACCATTATTCACCTTTTCTCGGCTAATATATCCCATCGCTTTGGTGTATCATCACTTCTAAAGAGTCCTTACTCCCATTTTCTAATGTGTAACAAAAGGATAAAAAGAGACATAATAGAGAAAAAGAATGATGTGCAAGTGTGTTTATCTGGCATATGGCTATAATGTATGGGGTAATACTAAAAATTTTTAACAGCCAGCATTATATATACTTAATATGTTATCTATTACACATAACATATACTATATATTACTCACATGATAGTATTCTATAACAGTATTTCATATATGTAATACAATAGTATTATATATAATATAGTATTATATTATATAACTATATATATGTTATTCCCTTATATTTACACATGTATTACAGCCAATGGATACTAGTTAGAAACTATCAATCAGCTATACCACCTATACCACCAATTCTCTGCATATAAATATAAAAAACTCTTCCAAATGCTGCTAAAGAATGGTTAAAAATTCAGGTCCTGCTAGAAAGACACAAACTACCAAAACTGACTCAAGAAGAAAGAAACAATCTGAATAGACCTATAGCAAATGAAGAAATCGAATTTGTAATAAAAAAACTACACCAAGAAAAGCTCAGACTCAAATGACTTCACCACTAAGTTTTACCAAACATTTGGAGAAGTAATACCAATTCTCCACAAGCTCTTTCAAAAATTGAAGAAGAGGAAATATTTCTCATTTTATTTTATGAAGCCAGTATTATCCTGATACCAAAATCAGACAAAGACATCAGGAGAAAGAAAATTACAGACCAATATCTCATGAATATAGATGCAAAAATCTTAAAATGCTAGCAAACCAAATCTAACAATATATAAAACAGAATTGCCCATCATGACTAAATGGAATTTATCTCTAGGAGATTAATTATGGTTTAAAAATCAAAAAATTAATACATCCTATCAATAGGATGGAAACAGAAATCACATGATCATCTTAACAGACACAGAAAACATATGTGCAATATACTTGCATGATAAAAACACTCAGAAAACTAGGAATAGAAAGGAATGTCTTCAACTGGGCAAAGGACATCTATGGAAAACTCACAGTTAACATCATACTTAATGGTGAAAGACTGAATATTTCTCTCTATTATCAAGACTAAGACATAGATGTCTGTTTCTGCCATTTCTACTCAACGTAGTATAGGGCAGGGCAATTAGACAAGAGAAATAAATAAAAGCCATCCAGATTGAAAAGAAGGAAGTAAAACTATTTCTACTCACTGATGGCATGATATACATAGAAAGTCCTAGGTTATCCACCAAAAATCTATCAGAACTAATAAACAAGTTCAGCAAGGTTGCAGGATACAACATCAATATACAAAATCAATTTTGTTTCTATCCATTTGCAATGTACAATCTGAAATTTAAATTAATAAAGCAATGCAATTTACAATAGTATCATAAAGAATAAAATACTCAGGAGTAAATTTAATAAAATAAGTGTAAAATTACAGTCTTGAAAACTACAAAATGTTGTTGAAAAAAATTAAAGATCTAAACAATTGAAAAACACCTCATATTCATGAATTGGATGACTTAATATTGTTAATATGCTAATACTCCGCAAATTGATCTACAAATTCAACAGGCTTTATCAGAATCCCAGCTGAATTTTTCATAGAAGTTGACAAGCTGATTCTAAAATTCATATGAAATTGGAAGGAATCCAGAGTAGTCAAACAATATTAAAAAAGAAGAATAAAGCAGGACTCACACTTTTTGATTTCAAAAGTTTTACAAAGCAACCATAGTCAAGACAGTATGACATGGCACAAGGATAGACATAAAGATAAATAAAATAAAATTGAGATTCCAGAAATAAACCCATGCATATATGGTCACCAACTGACTTTAGGCAAAGATTCTAAGGCCATTCAATGGAGAAAAAATAGTCCCCCTCCCTTTTTTTTAACAAATGATGCTGGAATAACTGGATAGCCCCATGAAAAACAGTCAAGTTGGGCCCTTACCTCACACCATATATAAACACTTATCCAAAATGGATCAAAGAGCTATGTGTGAGAGCTAAAAGTATAAACTTTTGGAAGAAAGCACAAGAGCAAATCTTAATGACCTTGGATTTGGCAAAGGATTTTTATATATGAAGCCAAAAGCTTAAGCAACACCACCACCACCAAAAACAACAACAACAAAAATAGATAAATGACTTCATAAAAATTAAAAATTTTGTGTTTCAAAGGACACCATCAAGAAAATGGAAAGATCAATCCACAGAATGGAAGACATTATTTACAATTGTATCTCTTATAAAGGTTTTGTATCCAAAATATATACAGGACTTTTACAACTTTGTAATCAAAAGACAAGCCAATTAAATTTAGGCAAAGGAGATGAACAGAAGTTTCTATTCAATCAAGAAATGTATACAAATAGCTAATAAACATGTGAAAAGAAACTCAGCACTATTAGTCATCAGGGAAATGCAAATCAAAACCAAAATGAGATACTATTCCACACCCACTAAGATAGCTAGAATTTTTTTAAGTCAGATAATAACTTGTTGGAAAGCATGTAGAAAATTGGAACTCTCATACTCTACTGGTGAGAATGCAGCCACTTTGGAAAACAGTCTGACTGTTCCTCAAATGATTAAACATAATCATTCCTCAAATGATTAAACATAAAGTTACCATAAGACCCATCAATTCTATCCCTAGGTATTCACACAAGATAAATATGTCCACATAGAAATGTGGACATGAGTGTTTATAGACACAATATTCATGATAAACAAAAGGTGAAAACAGTGTCTATCAACTGATGAATGAATACATAAAATGTGATATATCTTCACAACTGAACATTATTCAGACATAAAAGGAATTAAGGCTGATACATGCTACAACTTAGATGAATCTTGCAAACATCATACTAAATGAAAGAAGCCAGTCACAAAAAAAACACATATTATATGATTTTATTCATATGAAATGTCCAGAATAGGAAAATTTATAGAGACAGAAAGTAGACTAGTAGTTGCCTAAAACTTGGGGAGGTAGAGGGTGTGGCTGAGAGTTAGAGGGTGGTGATAACTAAAGTACACAGGATTTCTTTTGAGGCTGATTAAAACGTTCTAAAATTGAATGTAGTGATAGTTGTACATATCTGTAAATATATTACAAACTGTTTAATTTTACACTTTAAATGGGTTAATTATAAGGTATATAAACTATATATTAATGAAATTGTTTTTTTAAAAATGATAGATGGGGACTGACTTTGAATTTCCATTCCTTGTTATGTTACCTTGAACAACTTACTTAGGGCTTGTTGTTCCTTTATCTCTAAAATGGTAATAATAATAATGCCTACTTGATAGGATTATTGTAATAATGAGTTAATTCAAAAACAATATATAGAATAGTGTCTGATACATATAAATAAGTCTCATCATCAGTGTTTAATTATAACCATTTTTATACTCCTAGGATTTTACTGGTTTGTTTATTAACTTCTAAGTTCCTTGAGGTTAGGATCTGTGTGATATCATCTTTGAATTTTCATACCACCTTCTAAATATCTTGTTTATATTAAATGCCAAAAAAATGATAGAATAAATAAATAATTAATAAATATATAAAAGCAGATGAGTTCCCATTGACTAACCTGACAGCAGTGAGCATCCTTTAAAGTATAGACCATAATCTTAAAATACCATTCTCACTAAAAGAAACCAAGAATTCTTGCAAGAATGGCTAATTCCAAGTCCAAGGCCTCTGGAAGAAATTTCCCTTTGGCCTTCTGGGTTCTTTTGACATACTCTAGTAACCTCCATCTGATAGCTTCCTTGCTATCTGGTGTCCAAGTTCACCTTATACATTTCTATCTTGGACTTGGAATTAGCCATTCCTGCAAGAATTCTTTAGTGGGAAGCAGCCGCATAGCACAGGGAGATCAGCTTGGTGCTTTGTGACCACCTAGAGGGGTGGGATAGGGAGGGTGGGAGGGAGGGAGACGCACGAGGGAAGAGATAAGGAAAAATGTGTATATGTATAACTGATTCACTTTGTTATAAAGCAGAAATTAACACACCATTGTAAAGCAATTACACTCCAATAAAGATGTTAAAAAAATAAATAAATAAAATAAACAAAACAAAACAAAAAAGAACCCAGAAGGTAACTTGGAAAGGCTCTCACTGGCCAAAGATTGGTCAATCAACTTCAATAAAAATAATAATTGTGATTTATTCCAACTGGTGAAATATCTTTAAATATATTAGTTCAATATGAATGTATCATCTTCAAATCAAATGATAAGGAATTGATCAATTACCTTGAAAATGAGAAAACAAAATAGCATTTATCTGCCTTTTAGTATGAACTGTATTACTGAGTAACCAGAGAGTATAAGGGAAGATAACTCTTCACAAAGGTATTCCAATGAAGACATGGAAAAGAAACGATAAAGTTAGAATGGCAGCATTTCCAATCCCTAATGAATGGATAAATACATGCACTAAACGTCAATGGCTGCTGGGATCAGACATTTTGTACCTCATTTGGTCTTGACAAAAATTATAGTCTTACTAAACAGATAGACCTGAGTCTGATCCAGTCTCTAGATTCAGCTGTCAGTTGGAAGGAAATACCAAAGACAGAGGAACATGTTAAACCATGCAAAAAGTAGGCAATCACGAAAATCCAGTCTATGGGATTACTCTATGGGTCAAGTAACCTGTGTTCTCCCACAGATAAATTATAAGAAATAAGAAGAATAGAGGAGGAACCTATACATTTAAAGAGACTTAAAACAAGATTTTAAAACTATATAGCATCTAGCAATGTATGTTTTAGTGGTAAAAGGTTGAAAGGAAAAATACATATAAATGATCATTATGAAAATCAAGATAATAGTTGCTTCTGGCAGGAAGGATAAAAATGTGTTTGAGACAGGGATCTATGAAGGGGCTTCTGTGATAGCTGACAAGTTTCTATTATTTGATCTCAGTGTGTTGACCTATAATTATCCATTAAGCTATATATTTGATTTCTGTGGTTTTCAATATCCATGTTTATCCTAAAATAAAAAGATTATTTTGAGGTAGTTTGGCTCCGTGTTATTAAAAAGACTTAGTGTATCTGGTTATAGTAGTTTCAGGTACATATATTAGATCATAGACAGCCAGTGAGAGTTTTTGAGCATAGAGTGACAAGACCAAAATGGCACAATAGAAAATTAATCCAGCAACAAATTGTGGAATGAATTAGTAGACTATAAACTAGAAGACATTCAGTAGATTATTAAACAGCTCCCAAATACGTTCATGAAAATCTGACCCAGAGTTTGACTCACGACAGATGTGAGATGATTTGCAGATGTGAAGTCAGTTCTGACAACTGATTGTGTATAGTGATTTGGGGAAAATGAACTTTCAGAAGTGACCAGGAAGTTTTCTTAAAGAGCTGAGAAATATGATAATGACATACAATGACATAAGAAATCAAGAGGGAGAGTTTTTTAAGGACTCACAAACATTAGAATATAGTAATGATTAAGACATGTTAGCCAAATCTACACTCAAATCTTAGTTCTTTCACCAAGTGGCTTGATGATCCTGGACAATCAACTTTAAAAAAAAAAAAAGTTTAAAATAATAAATATATCTGTAAAATGGGGGCAATAATAGAACTTTTTTCAGAGGTTGTTGCAAGGATTAAATTATATAATCATTAAATGGAGAATGCTTAACAGGTGCCTAGCATGCATTATATGTTAGGAACAATGAAGATGATGATGGTAACATCCACCAGACAGTTGCAAGTGCACATCTGGAGCTCAAAAAAAATCTGGAATTGTAATAATAGGTATACAATTTAGCCAAACTGTTTATAATTACTTCTTATGTGTATATTTAATAATGGAGGAGACATTAAAAAATGTGGCTAATATTAATTATCAAATAGATTTTTTAATTTCCCTTTGGCTTGGTCAATATTTTTATCCTTATATTTGATTATCAGTATTCTAGAAATTCTCAGCACTCATTAAAATTAAGTGAAAGACTTAAATGGTAATCCAAACTTCACATAAGCCTGCATCCACCAGATTAGGAAAAAAAGAAACTCCATCACCCCTAAGGGCCTCCTGTTAATCAGCATCCAACCAGTTGTCAGTGCACAGAAGTTCAAATTCTAGAAGGCTCTCTGATTGCTCTCTGGTTCTGTGTGGGTTTTTTAATTTTTTTAATTGAAGTATAGTTGATTTACAATGTTGTGTTAGTTTCAGGTGTACAGCAAAGTGATTCAGTTTTATGTGTATATATATATACATATATATGTATATTGATATACACATACACATATATATGTATATATATACATATGGTGGAGACTTTAGGGTTTTTTGTATATAGTATTATGCAAATAATGACAGTTTCACTTTTCTTCTGATTTAGATACCTTTTATTTCCTTTTCTTTTCTGACTGCTGTGGTTAGAACTTCCAATACAACGTTAAATAGAAGTGGTGAGAGTGGACATCCTTGTCTTGTTTCTGATTTTAGAGGAAAAACTTTCAGCTTTTCCCCATTGAATATGATGTTAACTATAGATTTGTCATAAGTAATCTTTATTATGTTGAGATATGTTCCCTCTGTACCAATTTGATGAGAATTTTTATCATGAAAGGATGTTGAATTTTGTCAAATGCTTTTCCCTGCCCATTTTTAATCAGAATGCTTTGATATTGAGTTGTGTGTTCTTTATATATTTTTATATTAACCTCTTATTAGACATGTGGTTTACAAATATTTTCTCCTATTCCATGGGTTGCCTTTTCATTTTGTTGATTATTTCTTTTGCTGTGCAAAAACTTTTTAGTTTGATATAGTCCCACTTGATGATTTTTACTGAGTTGTTTGGCTTTTTGTAACATTTCCAAAAAAAATTATCACCAAGGTTGATGTCAAGTAGATTTTTCCGTATGTTATCTTCTGGGAGTTCCATAGTTTCAGGTCTTACATTTAAACCTTAATTCATTTTGAGTTAATTTTTGTGAGTGGTGTAGCAAAGGGGTCCAATTTCATTCTTTGCCTTGTGAATTTCCAGTTTCCCAGCACCATTTATAATTTTTTTTTTTTTCACATTAAGTATTTGTGGTTTCCTTGTCAAATATTAGTTGCTTGGGTTTTACCTCTGGGCTCTCAGTTCTATTCCATTGCTATATGTTTTGATGCCAGTACCATACTGTTTTGATTACTGTATCTGTTTTTGTGTCTCATATTTAAATGAAAGAAGCTGGTTTAGCTTTACTAACATAAGACAGAATAGCTTTTAGTCAAGAAGCATTAACAAAGATGAAGAGAGACGTTTCATAATGATAAAATATTCAATCCATCAGGAAAATATAATTATAAATTTATATGTTTCAAATTACATAGCAAAATTGACAGATTTAAAGGGAGATAGGTGAATACACAATTGTAGAGTGAGTCTTTAACTTAGGTCTCAGTAACTAACAGAAAAAAGCACACAAAATATACAGACTATTTGAACAATATGATTAAAGAGTTTGACCTATTAGATATATTTAAAACACTACATACAACAACTGCAAAATACACATTCTTTTCCAGTTCATATGAAATATTATGGTATCCTAACATACCATATACATGCTGGGGTATAAAACAAGGTTCAGCATATTTCATAAGAGTGAACTTATTCATAGAACCACCATATGACCCAGCAACCTGACTCTTAGGTATATACCCAGAGAAAGCCATAATTCAAAAAGATACATGTACCACAATGTTTATTGCAGCACTATTTACAATAGCCAGGACATGGAAACAACCTAAATGTCCATCAACATAGGAATGGATAAAGAAGATACAGTACATATATACAATGGAATATTACTCAGCCATTAAAAAAGAACAAAATAATGCCATTTGCAGCAATGTGGATGGATCTAAAGATTCTCATACTGACTGAAGTAAGTCAGACACAGAAGGACAAATATATGATATCATTTATATGTGGAATCTAAAGGAAAGGATACAAATGAACTTATTTACAAAACAGAGGTAGAGTCACAGATGTAGAAAACAAATTTATGGTTACCAGGGAGTAAGGGGGAGAGGAATAAATTGGGAGATTAGGACTGACATATACACACCACTATATGTAAAATAGATAACTACTTAGAATCTGATGTATAGCACAGGGAACTCTACTCAATACTCTGTAATGGCCTATATGGGAAAAGAATCTATAAAAAAAGAAAAATGTATATATGTAAATGTATAATGGATTCACTTTGCTGTACATCTGAAACTAACACAACATTGTAAATCAACTATACTCTAATAAAAATTTTTAAAAAAGAGTGAACTTATTCAGAATATGTTATCTTCTTTTAGTGAATTAAAAATATAAACTAAAATTTCTATAGTTCAGCTAAGCAGTGCCTAGCAAAAAGTTATAGCTTGAAATTTATATATCAAAAGAAAGGGAGAAAGGCTGAAAATCAATGACAAATTTTCTACATCAAGAGGTTAGAAAATGAATAGCAAATTAATGCCAAAGGAAGTAGAAGGAGGGGAAAGATATAATCAGAGATTAATAAAATAAAAACAAAGAAACCAAGAAAATAAACAAAGACAAAAGATGATTTGGGGACAAAATATTTAAAAAATAGAACCAAAAAATCCATTCAAGTTAGAAAAAGAAGAAAACAAAGATTATTAATATCAGAAATGAAAAAGAGAACATCACTAAAGAGCCTACAGACATGAAAAAGTTAAAAAGTATTATAAACCTTAAAATTCCTATTAAAAAATCACAAAATATTAGGACTGAGAAAATAGACAATTTGGAATATCTTGTATTTATTATTATAATTATGCAATTAAAACATTCCCAAAATGAAATCTACAGGCCCAAATCAATTCAATGGTGAATTCTTTCAAACATTTAAGAAAGAAATAGGGCTTCCCTGGTGGCACAGTGGTTGAGAGTCTGCCTGCCAATGCAGGGGACATGGGTTCGTGCACCAGTCCGCGAAGATCCCACGTGCCGCAGAGTGGCTGAACCTGTGAGCCATGGCCGCTGAGCCTGCATGTCCAGAGCCTGTGCTCCGCAACGGGAGAGGCCACAACAGTGAGAGGCCCGCATACCGCAAAAAAAAAAGGAAGAAATGAACAGCAATCTTACTTTTGTATCCTTAGACTATTTGTTCTTCAAAATAGAAATGTTCCTAAAATATATAAACATAGAAAAATATTCCCAAGAATATAAATGATGGAAAACTCACCAAATCCTTTAAATGAGGTAAGCATAACCTTATTACCAAAACATGACAAGGACTCTATGAGAAAGGAAAATCTGCCCCAATTTCTCTCATGATTATATATGGAAAACCTAAATAAAATATGAGCCAAAAATGTCTACCAATATTTCTATCTCCTACAGTCCCAGACAATGCATAAAAATGAAAAAAGAAAGAAAATATATAAGAATTGGAATAGAAGAAATAAAAGTATCAATAACTGCAGATAACTTGATTAATTAAAAATCCAAAAGAATCTCATTTAAATATAATTAGTTAACTGATTTAGCAAGGTTACTAGATATAATGTCAATATATAAAAATTAATTATAATCCCTTGTGTCAACCAAAAATTAGAAAATGAAATTAAAAGAATACCATTTATTGTAATTTTGAAAAACATAAAATACCTAGGAATTAATTTAGGAAAATATGCACAAGATAAAGATATAAAAAACTACAAAACATTTTTGACTGGTATCAAAAAAGATATAAATAAATTGAGGGAAATATCATGTTTCTGAATTGGAAGATTCAATATTGGAAAGATAGCAATATGTCTCACATTCATTAATACATTCAGTAAAATCTCAATCATATTCTCAGCAGATTTTTAGTGGAATGACAATTGAAAATGCAAAATCTAAACAGTGGCTAGATAATCTTGAGGAAGAATAACAAAGCTTGGAGAACTTACTTTGATATCAAGACCTATAAAATTAATGGAATTAAAACACTTTTGACAGGTGGAGAAATGGAAAATCTAGTCAAACAAAATAGAAATTCTAAAAACAAAAACACATTTTCTGGTCATATGAGATTTTTTTGGTAAAAATAATACTGCAGTGTACTAGAGAAAGAAAAATCACACATAAAATGTACTTATTTTATTGAATAAGCATAAGGATAAAAAAAAGAATGTTGACCTTGACCTCATAATATAAACAAAATTCAGTACTAGGTTAACTGTAAATCTAAAAACTAAAAATAATAAAGCTACTTGAGGATAACATAAGAGGATAATTTTGTGACTTCAGGGTAGATGAAGATTTTCTTTGAAAGGCACATAAAGCACTATTTTAAAGGAAAAGACTAAAAACTAGATTACATTAAAGGAAGAATATGTACATAAAAGACACCATTGCCTAGACCAATGTCATGGAGGTTTTCCCTTTATTCTAGGAATTTTGCAGTTTCAGATTTTACATTTAAATCTCTAATCCATTTTGAGTTGAATTTTTGTATGGGGTAAAATAATGGTCCAATTCCATTCTTTTGCATGTGAATATATAGTTTTCCTAACACCATTTGTTGAAGGGACCATTCTTTTCTCATTGTATATTCTTGGCATGCTTGTCAAAGATCAGTTGATCATATATGCATGGGTTTATTTCTAGGCTCTCTATTCTATTTCATTGGTCTATATGCCTGTTTTTGTGCCAGTATCATACTGTTTTAATGACACCAAAAGCACAAGAAACAAAAGCAAAAATAGACAAATGGGACTACATCAAACCAAAAAGTTTCTGCACAGCAAATGAAACCATCAACAGAGTGAAAATGGGAAAAAAAAAATGTGAACCATATTTCTTATAATGATTTAATATCCAAAATATATATGGAACTCATAGCTCAATAGTAAACAAAAACAAAAAACAAATAAACTGATTAAAAATGGTCAAGGAACTTGAATAGATGTTTCTCCAAAGAAAACACAAATGGACAACAGGGATAGGAAAAGGTGCTCAGCATCAATACTCATCAGAAAAATGCAAACCAAAACCACAAAGAGATATCAGGTCACACTTGTTAAGACGGCTATTAACAAAAAAACAAAAGATGAGTGTTGGTGAGGACGTGAAAAAATTGGAACACTTGCACACTGCTGTGAAAATGTAAAATGGCAGCCACTCTGGGAAACTGTATGAAGATTCCTCGAAATATTAAAAATAGAACTACCATATATTCTAGCAATCCAACTTCTGTGTATACAGCCAAAGGAGATGAAGTCACTATCTGAAAGAAATATCTGCATTCATTGTAGCATTATTCACAATAGCCAAAACGTGTACAAAATTTAAATGTCCATTGATGGATGGATGGATAAAGAAAGTATAGTACAATATATATATACAATGGAATATCATTCAGCTTTTAAAAAGAAAGAAATCCTGCTGTGTGCAGGAAAATGGATGGACCTTGAGGGCATTATGCTAAGTAAAATAAGCCAGTCACAGAACAAATACTGCATGATTTCACTTACGTGAGGTATCTAAAAGAGTTGAACTCATAGAAGCAGAGAGTAGACTAGTGATTGCCAGAGCCAGGGATGGGGAAAATGGGGAGTTGTTATCCAACAGGTATAAAGTTTCTGTTATGTAATATGAATAAATTCTAGAGATCTGTCATACAATATAGTGCTTATAGTTACAAATGCTGTATTGTACTCTTAAAAAGTTTTTAAGAGGGTAGGTCTCATGTTAAGGTTTCTTACTACAATAAAAAAAAAAAAAAAGAGAGACACCATTAAGAGAGTGAAAAGGCAAACAACCTAGTGGAAGGAGATATTTGCCATTGATATATTCAAAATAAGACTCATAACCTGTATAAGTAAAGGACTCCTCCAAGTTAATAGGAGTACAGAGTTCCAGTAAAGGATATCCAAATGCCCTATAGTATTTGAAAAATTGGTTAATATCAGTAGACATCAGGGAAATGCAAATTAAAATCCCAATGAACTCAGTACACACTCACCAGAAAGACAACTTAAAAAAAAAAAAAAAAAACAACTGACAATGCTGAAGTTGATGGAAATGTGGAGCAACTAGAAATCTCATACACTGTAGGGGTGTAAATTGGTCCAGCCGCTTTGGAAAACAGCTTGGCGGTATCTAATAAAGATAAACAGACAAATGGCTACAACCCACTAAATTTACTCTAAGATATATGACAAACAAAAATACACATTTAAGTTTATCCAAAACACAAAAAGAAATATGTAACTGGAATCTCTATCAACAATACAACAGATAAATTAATACTGGTATATTTATATAAATTTACTAATGGTATATTTATGCAATGGAACACTATACAATAATGAAAAAACAAACTAAATACTACTACACACAAGAAGAAGGGTCCTCACAAACATAAAACTGAGCAAAGGTAGCCATCATAATAATGCAATACTGTATGTTCTATTTACAGAAAGTTCAAAATTGGGTAAAAGTAAGCAGTTGTGATAGAAGTCAGGAGAGTTACCAGGAGAGTGCTAATTTTGTGCTATTTCTTGATCTAGGGGGTGGTTATAAGAGTATGTTTAAGTTTGTAAAATTTAATTCAGCTGTTCATTTATGATTTGTTCACTTAAAAAAAAAACAATTTTTGCATCTGTATTGGAGTATAATTGCTTTACAGTGTTGTGTTAGTTTCTGCTGTATAAAAAGTGAATCAGGGGCTTCCCTGGTGGCAGAGTTGTTGAGAGTCCACCTGCCGATGCAGGGGACACGGGTTTGTACCCACATGCCGCAGAGCGGCTGGGCCCGTGAGCCATGGCTGCTGAGCCTGCGCATCCAGAGCCTGTGCTCTGCGGCAGGAGAGGCCACAACAGTGAGAGACCCGTGTACCACAAAAAAAATAAAATAAAGTGAATCAGCTACATGTATACATATATCTCCATACCCCTTCCCTCTTGAACCTCACTCCAACCCTCCCTATCCCACCCCTGTAGGTCATCAAAAAGCATCTAGGTGATCTCCCTGTGCTAAGCAGGATCTTCCCACTAGCCATCCATTTTACATTTGGTAGTGTATATATGTCAGTGCTACTCTCTCACTTCATACCAGCTTCCCCTCCCCACCCCATGTCTTCAAGTCTGTTCTCTACTTCTGTGTCTTTATTCCTGCTCTGCCACTAGGTTCATCAGTACTGTTTTTTTAGATTCCATATATGTGTGTTAGCATATCGTATTTGTTTTTCTCTTTCTGACTCACTTCACTCTGCATGACAGACTCTAGGTCCATTCACCTCATTACAAATGACTCAATTTCATGCCTTTTTATGGCTAATATTTCATTGTATATATGTGCCACATCTTCTTTATCCATTCATATGTAAATGGACATTTAGGTTGCTCCTTCCATGTCCTGGCAATTGTAAATAGTGCTGCAATGAATATTGTGGTACATGTATGTTTTTGAATTATGGTTTTCTCAGGGTATATGCCCAGGAATGGGATTGCTGAGTCAAATGGTAGTTCTACCTTTAGTTTTTTAAGGAAACTCCATACAGTTCTCCACAGTGGCTATATCA
Source organism: Lipotes vexillifer (assembly GCF_000442215.2). Classification (NCBI taxonomy): domain Eukaryota; kingdom Metazoa; phylum Chordata; class Mammalia; order Artiodactyla; family Lipotidae; genus Lipotes; species Lipotes vexillifer. The sequence continues at coordinate 1,951,828 of NW_006785351.1, read as the reverse complement.
ATTTACATTTCCACCAACAGGGCAGGAGGGTTCCCTTTTCTCCACACTCTCTCCAGTATTTATTATTTGTAGCTATTTTGATAATGGTCATTCTGACTGTTGTGAGGTGATACATCATTGTGGTTTTGACTTGCATTTCTCTAATGATTAGTGATGTTGAGCATCTTTTCATGTGTTTGGTGGCAATCTGTATGTCTTCTTTGGAGAAATGTCTATTTAGGTCTTCTGTCCATTTTTGGATTGGGTTGTTTGTTTTTTTGATACTGAGCTGCATGAGCTGCTTGTATATTTTTGAGATTAATCCTTTGTCAGTTGATGCATTTGCAAATATTTTCTCCCATTCAGAGGGTTGTCTTTTTGTCTTGTTTGTGGTTTCTTTTGTTGAGCAAAAGATTTAAGTTTCATTAGGTCCCATTTGTTTATTTTTTATTTTATTTCCATTACTCTAGGAGGTGGGTCAAAAAGGATCTTGCTGTCATTTATGTCATAGAGTGTTCTACCTATGTTTTCCTCTAAGAGTTTTATAGTGTCTGGCCTTATCTTTAGGTCTTCAATCCATTTTGAGTTTATTTTTGTGTATGGTGTTAGGAAGTGTTCTAATTTCATTCTTTCACATGTAGCTGTCAGGTCTTCCCAGCTCCACTTATTGAAGAGGCTGTCTTTTCTCCATTATATATTCCTGCCTCCTTTGTCAAAGATAAAGTAACCATATGTGTGTGGGTTTATCTCTGGGTTTTCTGTCCTTTTCCATTGATCTATTTTTCTGTTTTTGTGCCAGTACCATACTGTCTTGATTACTGTAGCTTTGTAGTATAGTCTGAAGTCAGGGACCATGATCTTCCACCTCCGTTTTTCTTTCTCAAGATTGCTTTGGCTATTCGGAGTCATTTGTGTTTCCACACAAATTGTAAAATTTTTATTCTAGTTCTATGAAAAATGCCATTGGTAATTTGATAGAGATTGCACTGAGATTGCTTTGGGCAGTATAGGTATTTTCACAATGTTAATTCTTCCAATCCAAGAACATGGTATATCTTTCTATCGGTTTGTATCATCTTTGATTTATTTCATCAGTTTCTTATAGTTTTCTGCATACAGGTCTTTTGCCTCCTTAGGTAGGTTTATTCCTAGGTATTTTATTTTTATTGTGATAGTAAATGGGATTGTTTCCTAAATTTCTCTTTCTGATTTTTCATTGTTAGTGTATAAGAATGCAAGACATTTCTGTGCATTAATTTTGTATCCTGCAACTTTACCAAATTCATTGATTAGCTCTAGTTTTCTCTGGCATCTTTAAGACTTTCTATGTATAGTATCATGTCATCTGCAAACAGTGACAATTTTACTTCTTCTTTTCTGATTTGGATTCCTTTTATTTCTTTTTCTTCTCTGATTGCTATGGCTAAAACTTCCAAAACTATGTTGAATAATAATGGTAAGAGTGGGCAACCTTGTCTTGTTCCTCATCTTAGGGGAAATGGTTTCAGTTTTTCACCATTTATAATGATGTTAGCTGTGGGTTTGTCATATATGGCCTTTATTATGTTGAAGTAAGTTCCCTCTATGACTACTTTCTGGAGGGTTTTTATCATACACATGAGTTGAATTTTGTCAAAAGCTTTTTCTGCATCTATTGAGATTATCATATGGTTTTTATCATTTAGTTTGTTAATATGGTGTATCACATTGATTTATTTGCCTATATTGAAGACTCTTTGCATTTCTGGGCTAAACCTCACTTGATCATGGTGTATGATCCTTTTAACGTTCTGTTGGATTCTGTTTGCTAGTATTTTGTTGAGGATTTTTGCATCTATGTTCATCTGTGATATTGGCCTGTAATTTTCTTTTTTTGTGACATCTTTGTCTGGTTTTGGTATCAGGGCGATGGTGGCCTCATAGAATGAGTCTGGGAGTGTTCCTCTCTCTGCTACATTTTGGAAGAGTTTGAGAAGGATAGGTGTTAACTCTTCTCTAAATGTTTGATGGACTTCAGCTGTGAAGCCATCTGGTCCTGGGCTTTTGTTGTAAGATTTTTAATCACAGTTTCAGTTTCAGTGCTTCAGATTTGTCTGTTCATGTTTTCTGTTTCTTCCTGGTTCAGTTTTGGAAGGTTGTACTTTTCAAAGAATTTGTCCATTTCTTCCAGGCTGTCCATTTTATTGGCATATAGTTACTTGTAGTATTCTCTCATGATCCTTTGTATTTCTGCATTGTCAGTTGTTACTTCTCCTTTTTCCTTTCTAATTCTGTTGATTTGAGTCTTCTCCCTTTTTTTCCTAATGAATCTGGCTAATAGTTTATCAATTTTGCTTATCTTCTCAGAGAACCAGTGTTTAGTTTTATTGATCTTTACTATTGTTTCCTTCATTTCTTTTTCATTTATTTCTGATTTGATCTTTATGATTCCTTTCCTTGTGCTTACTTTGGGGTTTTTTTTGCTTGTTTGTTTTTCTTCTTCCTCTAATTGCTTCAGGTGTAAGGTTAGGTTGTTTACTTGAGATTTTTCTTGTTTCTTGAGGTAGGACTGTATTGCTATAAACTTCCCTCTTAGAACTCCTGTTGCTGCATCCCATAGGTTTTGAGTCATTGTGTTTTCATTGTCATTTTTTTCTAGGTATTTTTATATTTCCTCTTGGATTTCTTCAGTGATCATTTGGTTGTTTAGTAGAGTACTGTTTAGCCTCCATGTGTTCATAGTTTTTACAGTTTTTTTTTTTTTCCTGTAATTGATATCTAGTCTCATAGCGTTGTGTTCAATAAAATGCTTGATATGATTTCAATTTTCTTAAATTTACTGATCCTTGATTTGTGACCCAAGATGTGATCTATCCTGGAGAATGTTCCATGAGCACTTGAGAAGAAAGTGTATTCTGTTGCTTTTGGATGGAATGTCCTATAAATATTAATTAAGTCCATCCGATCTAATGTGTCATTTAAAGTTGTGTTTCCTTATTTATTTTCTGTTGGGTGATCTGTCCATTGGTATAAGTGGGGTGTTAAAGTCTCCTACTATTATTGTGTTACTGTTGATTTCCCCTTTTATGGCTGTCAGCATTTGCCTTATGTACTGAGGTGTTTCTATGCTGGGTGCATAAATATTAACAATTGTTATGTCTTCTTCTTGGATTGATCCCTTGATCATTATGTAGTGTCTTTCCTTGTCTCTTGTAATAGTCTTTATTTTAAAGTCTACTTTGTCTGATATGAGTATTGCTACTCCAGCTTTCTTTTGATTTCCATTTGCATGGAACATCTTTTTCCATCCCCTACTTTCAATGTATATGTCCCTAGGTCTGAAGTGGGTCTCTTGTAGACAGAATATATACAGGTCTTATATTTGTAGCCATTTAGCCAGTTTGTGTCTTTTGTTTGGGGCATTTATTCCACTTATATTTAAGGTAATTATTGATATGTATGTTCCTATTACCATTTTCTTAATTCTTTTGCATTTGTTTTTGTAAGTCTTTTCTTTCTCTTGTGTTTCCTGCTTAGAGAAGTTCCATTAGCATTTGTTGTAAAGATGGCTTGGTGGTGCTAAATTCTCTTAACTTTTGCTTGTTTGTAAAGGTTTTGTTTTCTCCTTTGAATCTGAATGAAATCCTTGCTAGGTACAGTAATCTTGGTTTTAGGTTCTTCCCTTTCATCACTTTAAATGTGTCCTGCCACTCCCTTCTGGCTTGAAGAATTTCTGTTGAAAGATCTGCTGTTAACCTTATGTGGATTCCCTTGTATGTTATCTGTTGCTTTTCCCTTGCTGCTTTCAATATTTTCTCTTTGCTTTTATTTTTTTTTAGTTTGATTAATATGTGTCTTGGTGTGTTTCTCCTTGGGTTTCTCCTGTATGGGACTCTCTGTGCTTCCTGGACTTGGTTGACCATTTCCTTTCCCATGCTGGGGAAGTTTCAACTATAGTCTCTTCAAATATTTTCTCAGACCCTTTATTTTTTGCTTTTTCTTCTGGAATGCCTATAATTTGAATGTTGTGCATAATGTCCCAGAGGTCTCTAAGACTGTCTTCCATTCTTTTCATTCTTTTTCCTTTATTCTGTTCCATGGCAGTTATTTCCACCATTCTATATTCCAGCTCACTTATCTGTTCTTCTACCTCAGTTTTTCTGCTATTGATTCCTTCTAGAGTAGTTTTCATTTCAGTTATTTTGTTGTTCATCACTGTTTGTTTGCTCTTTAGTTCTTCTAGTTCCTTGTTAAATGTTTCTTGTATTTTCTCCATTTTATTTCCACGATTTTCAATCATGTTTACTATCATTACTCTGAATTCTTTTTCAGGTAGTTTGCCTATTTCCTCTTCATTTATTTGGTCTTGTGGGTTTTTATCTTTCTCTTTTGCCTGTAAGATATTTCTGTGTCTTCTCATTTTGTCTAATTTACAGCATTTGAGGTCTCCCTTCCCTAGGCTTTAGAGTTGTAGTTCCTCTTGCTTCTGTTCTCTGCTCCCAGTGGTGGGGTTTTTTCAGTGTCTCATGTAGGCTTCCTGATGGGAAGCACTGCTGCCTGTGTTCTGGTGGGTGGAGCTTTGTCTTTTCCCTCTGATGAGCAGGGCCATGTCAGTTGGTGTGTTTTGGGGTTTCCCTGAACTTAGTATGAATTTAGGTAGTCTGTATGCTGATGGGTGGGTTTGTGTTCCTGTGTTGTTTGTTGTTTCATGTGAGGCATCCAGTGCAGGGAGCTGCTGGCAGTTTGGTGAAGCTGGGTCTTGGATTCATATAGAGGTCTCTGTGAGAGCTCTTGGCGATTAATCATCCCTGGGGCCAGGAATTCTGTAGTGGTCTAGCATCCTGGACTCAGTGCTCCTACCCCAGAGCCTTAGGCCCAACTTCTGGTGGAGGGACAAAGACCCCACAAGTCATTCATCCCAGCAATAAAGGGGATTAAAAAATCAAAGAAAAACCCTAACAAAACCTTAGACAAATGGAAAAAGTAAGAACAGACAAAAGAAACAGAAACAAGGAAACACACACACAAAAAAGAAACAAAAACAGAACCAAATAAATCAAAAAGCAAGAGAACAACCAGACAAACAAAAGAACCCAAGAATGAAATCAAACAATTAAGAAGAAAGCTGACAAAAACCAAAACAAAAACCCAAAACCAAAGCAGAGTAACAAATGAAGAATGAAGCAAAGAAACAAAAGGAACTGACAAAAATGATTTTAAAAAAGAAAAAAGAAAGGGGAAAGAAGACAGAACAACAGAAAAGCAACATAGAAAAGGAAATATTTTTTCAAAAAAAAGAAATTATACTAAAGAAAAAGACAAACGAAACCCCAGAGAAATGGTAAAAACAAAATCAAATGAAAACAGAAACAAGGAAACACATACACACGTAAAAGAAACAAAAACAGAGCCAAATAAAACAGAAAGCAAGAGAACAACCAGACAAATAGAAGAAATAAAAAAGAAATCAAACAATTAGGATTAAAACTAACAAAAACATATAACCTAAAAACAAAACCAAAGCAGTGTGCCAACTGAAGAATAAAGGAAGGAAACAGAACAAACCAATAAAAGTGATTAAAAAATGATAATAAAATAAAAAGGGAAAAATCACAGGACAACAGAGAAGCAAAGTAGAAATATAAAAATACATATTAAATAAAAGAAGAAGAAAATAAGGGAAAAGGACAGAGAACAGCAGAAAAGCAAAGTAAAAATAGACATGTATAAAAAAATAAAAATATGTTATAAAACAGAGATCCCAAGACTAAAAAAAAATGAAAAGTAAAACAACAAGAACAAAGAAACAAAAAAGAAAGAAAAAGAAACTCTGCCCCCAACAAAAAGAAAAAGAAAAAAAGCTAGAAGCAACAACAGAATGAATCAAAACATAATAAAATTAATAGTAATAATTATGTTTCCCTGGGGTCTCTGCTGTAAGTGTCCTTGCACATGCTGTGAGCTACAGCCCACCTCCGCCTCCCTTGGCCTCTGGGCTTATCTCCAGACCTGCTGTGGGCCCTGTGGGGACCACTCAGACTCTGATCTGGCCCAATTCCTGCATGTGCTGCCCCCAAAGTCCACAGCTGCCAGAGCTAGACCATTTTCATTTGTGGGTACACTCATTATCTACTCAGATATTCCATAGATGCAGGGTCTACCTAGCTGATTGTGGGGATTTAGTCTGCAGCTTGTACAGCTGATGGAAAGATTTTCCATCTTCTTCCTCATTCACCCTGTGCCTGGTGTTCAGCTTTGGTTTTATCCCCACCTCTGTGTGTGGTCCACCCAAAGGAGTCTAGTCTTGAGGCTGTGTTGGAGCACTTGGGTCTGCCCCTGTGGGGACCAGGCACAGAGGTGGTATGACTGCTTGGATAGAGGGACCCCCAACAGCACCAAATGCATAGGGAAGCCAGTGGCCATGGGTACAAGAGATATGGCCCTAGTGAGGGCCTCTTCTGGTGTCCGGCATAAGGCATGTGAGGGCTAGCCCTAGCCAGGGTTTTTTTGGCACCCAGCAGCAGGTGTGCAAGGGTCAGCCCTAAGAGGGTTTTTTGTTTGTTTGTTTGTTTTTTATTGCCCTGCAGCCAGTGCATGAGGGCCAGGTCTGAGGGGTTTTTTTATTGCTCGACAGGCAGCCAGCACACAAGAGCCAGCCCTGAGCAGGGTTCTTTTATTGTTGTTTGCAGGTACCAGCATGTGGGTAGAGAGAAGTTACAATAGTGGATCATCCCCCTACATGTGACTCAGCAATAGCACGCTGCTTCCATGGCAGTCCTGTCTTCCTCCATAGGCATTCCCTGCTGCAGATTTCCTCTCTCCTGTGCCTCGGTCCATCTATCCACAGCCAACAGCAGTTCTCACTCTGGGCCTGTTCTCCAATCCCCATGCACCAGCTCCCATCTCCCTTTGCACACCTGTGAACATTAGAGGGCGTATAGGGCTGTGGTATGGACTGTCTGTGTATTTTTCACTCTGTCCTGTGTGCCACAGATCAGCTGATCCACGGTCTTCCGACAGTCTCAAATGCTTCCCTTCTGTCCCAATCGAGTTCCCCGTTGGAGAGGGGGTTTCCCTGAATTCGGGAATCTGTCCTCCATTTCAGCTCCCCTGCCCCAGAGTGCAGGTTCCATCCTGCTTTCTCTCCTCCCCCTTCTCCCTTCATTTTTTTTCCTTCTTACCCAGTTATGCAGGGCACTTTATAGTCCTTTCTGGTGTCCAAGGTCTTCTGCTAGTTTTCAGCTGGTGTTATCTGAGAATTGTTGCATCTGTAGATGTATTCCTGATGCATTCATGGAGAGAGATGAACTCCATGTCCACCTGCCCCTCCGCCATCTTGAATCCTCTGATTTTTTTCACTTTTAAGTATGTATGTCATGCTTTATTAAAGAGTTTATTTCAAATTATTAAATGTATGATTATCAAAATTAATATACAAAGGAGCCTATAAAATATGTAGGGGAATAGTCAGATAGCTCATAAGCTCACTATTATTTTAGTGAGGGCCTTCTAATCATTATTGCTGTTTCAAAATATTGTTTTTCCTCTTTTGTTTCTCACTGGAACTCTGGAAAATTTTCCCATTCAGTAAATATTCACCAAAACACAACTTCTAAGAGTTGTCAAATACTCTCTTCTCTAGATGCAACTGGCTTACTTAACTGATCCCATATTGTGAGATACCTAGGTTGTTTTTATTTTCACTATTTTAAATGCTTCTCTGAATATTCTTTTATAAAATTTTGAATTTGAATTTATAATTATTGCTTTAGAAATAATTCCTAGATCACAATTTATGGATTTTTGAGCCTCTGTAAAATGGCAAATTGCTAATCCAACAGACTGTGCAAAATTAACTGTCACAAATGGCACAGAACTTATATTACATTCTCACTAGCACTAATAATTATTCTATTAAGTTTTGTCAAATTAACACATGAAAATTGTTTTAACTCATATTTCATTGATTTCTAGTGTATTTAAGTATGTTAAAAGGCATTCTTATTTATTTTTCCTATAAAGTAACTCTCTCTGCCCTTCCCCTCCACGTTCCTTTCTATTGAGGTATCTGCTTTTTTTCCTAATGTTCTGTAAAGTTTCTTTATATAATAAATATCTATGCTTTGTCATATGTTTTGTAATTATTTGCAATTTTTTCCCACTTGACAACTGATTCTCAAGTTTCTTTATGGCATTTTGAGATACAGAAAACTTAAGTTTTTGTGGTTGAAATAGTTTCCTCTGTGTTTTCTTTTGTTGAATATTTTCATAGAAAAGTGCCTGGCCACTTTAAATCAGTTTAATGTATATTATGGTTAATTTTATGTGTCAATTTTACTGGGCCACAGGGTGTCCAGATATTTGGTCAAACATTATTTTGGGTGTGTCTATGAGGATATTTCTGGATGAGATTAACATTTGACACAGTAGACTGAGTAAAGTACATTGCCCTCTCAGTGTGGGTGGGCCACATCTAATCAGTTGAAGACCAGAAAAGCATAAAAGACTGACTGAGTCAGAAAGAATTATGTCTTTCTGCCTGTCTTCAATCTGGGACATGGGTATTCTCCTACCTTCTGACTCAGACTTGGTTTGGAAGTATAAAATCAGCCCTCCTGGGTCTCCAGTTTGTTGACTACAGATCTTAAGACTTGTTAGCTTCCATAATCATGTGAGCCAAATCCTTATAATAAATCCCTTTATATATAAATTTATTAATAAATATATATAATTATATCTAAATATGTATCTTATGAGTTCTGTTTCTCTGAAGAACACTAATAAATATGCATTAATTTTTCTTCTATTTTGGTTTTTCTTTTTTTCTTTTACAATTAATTTTTAAATCTTCCTGGAGGTTTTTGGTGAAAAGAGAAAATCAAACTTCTTCCTTTATTGTGCTTTTTCCCCTGAATGGCTGTCATCTGTCTTCCTTCTTCCTCTGAAACCCACCTCAAGTGTTCTTTGCTCTGTGCCATCACTGTATCAGGCACTTACCTCTTTTTTCTGTTCTTATTCTCTAAGGACTAGACCCCACCACTCTACCCACAGCTATGGCTGGTACTCTGATCATTTTCTCTAAATACTTAGGATTCCTTCGACCACTCCCACTAGGGAGATTCCTACTGTAATAACTGCTCATAAGAAAAGATGCCTTGATTATTAATCTCATCCAAATCAAACACTTTCTCAACAAGTTTCTTTGGAATTTCCATCCCAGCCCTACTGCTAAGATGTACAATGTCTGAGATTTCTTCTATTTACTCATTATTAATTCTCTCTCTGTCTCTCACCCCTGGTCTGCTGAACTATTCCAGACTTATATGGGTGGTGATAATATGCACCACTGTACAGCCAGAGACTAGGAGAACTTTGGAAAAGTCATGTAAAGGGCTTGAACATCAGTTTATTCATTTGAAAATTATGATAATTCCAAACAACATCAAAAATTGTCTGGGCTTTAAGTGAGAAAATGGATATAAGATAACATTATCACATAAAATATAAGACACTCGGTTCAATTTGAATTTCATAAAAACAACAAATATGTCTTAGTATAAGTACGTTCCATGCACTATCTGGAAACTCTAATATGAGAGCATGTTGTAATGTGGTTAAGCATTATTTAACAATAAAGGGAAATAATAAGAAGAAGATGAAGAAACAGAACAGCCCATTTTACTGTTTATGTTTTCTGTTTGCCTACATCAGAGGTCATTAAGTCATTATGATCCTAAATAATATCTATTACAATGATAAAAGGAGTCAAAATTAACAGTGAAGGATGTGGTTGGTAAAGCAACTTTGTTTTGTATCTTCAAGTAACACACAGTCAGTTTACTAAATTATTCCATTCCTAATCCCTTATCCCTTAAAAATAGAATCCTTCTAGGGGACTGATGTTTTGAAGATAAAGGGATTGGAGGGGGAATTAGCAAGAGAGAAGGAATAAAATACTCCTTTCCAAAGTTCTCTGCGGACTCTGTGTTATTCTCTTGCTGATAGTGACAGCTGTGCTGCCCAAGGCAATGAAGATTCATTCTCAAATTAAAACAATAAAATTTACTAACAACTCTCCAAATCCTCAAGCTAAGAGATCTACAAACTGTTTCCTCTTTTCCTAAACTCCCTGAAATTACTCCTTCATCTCTTTTTCCTTTTTAACTACAGAATTTAAGTACTCTTCTAAAATCTTAGAACTCTACTTCTTCTCGCAGTTGGCTCTTAGCATTGGTTTTGCTCAGTGTTTATTCCTTTTCCTTTTTGGAACTGTGTGGTTCCCTAATAAGAGCAGAGGCTGGAATCAGACAAACACAGACTCTGATCCTTGCTCTCCCACTTACCAACAGTAAGCTAGTCAGCAATGCTCATACAACATAAATTTTCTCATTCACTCAAATGGACATTATAATAAGTTGCAGAAATTTTCTGGCAATGCTGCAATCAAACATACAAAGAGTTTACTGGATCATTCAACAATTGTTTCAGGCCAAGGATATGGTTCTCCATTTCTTTGAAACTCCCTTGCAAGTCTTCCTCGAGAACAGAGGAGAAACATCTATACGTTGGATCCTTTGCATTAAGGGCAGAGAAACAAATCAGAAAATCTAAGTGATAGAGAGTAAACAAATGCTCCAGAGTGAACAAAAGCCTCATCCCAAGGGCTTAGTTTGGGAGTATAGACGCATAACAGTCTTATTTAGAGCAGTGTTTTCGTGGAATTAAAATTAACGATGAATAAGGTTTTAGACTTATCCAGAAATTTTTCTTGCAGTTACCTTTTTGTATGATGAGGTCCTCAAAAACATCTCTCCTAAGCTATTCTGTATTGTATTTATATTACTTAGATTTTTCAAAGAACTTTCACCATTTTAGGCTTATTTTATCCTTACAGTTACCTTATTAAGTAAGCAGGGCAATAATTGACCTTGCTTAAAAAGTGAAGTGGTTGAAACTTGCAGGGAATAAATGTGAAACAGAATACATGTAGGAAGTGGCAGATCCAGGAGTAGGCTATGTGTGTTCAAATGCATAATGGAGGCTGCAGCTAGAATTCTTGCTTGGGAGAAAGTGTGCAATATGATTCCTAAGATGCTATAAGACTTCCTGCGTTCATTTGAGGCTCTTTCTCTGTCCGCCATGTTGATGTCACCCCCTGGTTAAGTAACTATATTTAGATAAAATATTGGAAAAACTTTACATCCTATATAGTGTGAATTAGATGAAAGTGTTACGTAATAGAAAAATATTTATAAAATAAGACCTTAGAAACTTGATTTCTAGTTTTGTGCTGTTATGATTGGTTTTGGAAAAGTCACCTGACCCCTTTGGGATTCATCCTCTTCATCAGAAAAAAATGGGCAGAATACATTTGATGATCTTAAAGGGGGTCCCTATTCTCCTACCTCCATTTCCATTTAATACAAGCCAAGCAAACAAAATATTCTCATCAGTGCTTATCTACACTCAAAAAAATATCTTCCATCTTCAGAGTCTCTTTGCTTCCTCCTTTCCAAACTAACTATTATCGGTTAATTTGTAGCATCTCTATACAATTTTACTGCAGTAGAAATGGTAATAAATTTATAAATTGTAGGCCTAAAGAAACAACAATCACAGACACAATCATTGAGCAGATATTCAGTAGACTCTGCTAAGTGCCAGGCACTAGAGAGGAAATAGAATCTACTTCCAAAACATCTTTCAGAACTGTTTTGTGCCTTCATGGAGTTTTCAGTCTTAGAAAATAAGCATTAAGCAGAGGACTCACAGAGAACAATATCAAATGCTGCTGAAAGGTCAAGAAAAATTAATTCTGAAATCTTGAATAGAGAATTTCCTAAAGTAGAGGGCAATTATCTTGCCTTAAAAAATTAGTAGAAGCCATACTAGATATGTTCAGATTTAGCTATGTAATATGACCTGATGGATGGCTGTTTTCCTAAGTATTACTACATTTTACCATTGTAAGCCAAAATAAATCTGTTGAGCCAAAATTATTTGGCAACATTTCTCACACCAACACACATAGTAACCCAACACGTACTTTCTTCTCTGAGCATATCTTCAGAATTACTTTAAATATTTGTCACTTTTTTCTCTCTGGCCATAACATTTGACCCTTGTTTTGAAGAATGTGCTACATTTGATCTCTACCTTTCCAAGACAGAAGCCAGAAAAAATATTTTTCTGGCCTTCTTTGCAACTAGAGTGCAAATATATGATCTGAGTGTTGCCTTAAAAATTACCCACTAGAAAATATTAATACATTAAACTGTGTTTCAACTTTTCTCTAGGCTTAAAACTTTTCTAAATACAGTGTTAAGGGGGCAGGGGAAACACCTGCTAGACACTCTGTTTGAGAAGTGAGCCACATGAGGAAAGAACAAGATCATGTGGAATGCACTTTCTGGTGAAGATAGTGGCAAAGGCATAAAGCTTGGGGCTATCATAGATCACAAAGTCAAGTTTGGGACACAGTAGTGGTGGACTTGCCAACTATAACATCCTGTGTTCAGGAGCTGTGGAACCAATGTTTCCCTCATCAGACCAGCTCTGCAACATGATTATGGGTGTTCCTGAAACATAGGTTCAAGCTTAGTTGATCAGCCCTCCCATCTATTTATTGAGCTCCCTCAATATCATTTTAATTAATTCTTTTACTACTTAATCAACCGGAGTTTGTTTCATTACTCACCGTTTAGAACCCTGACTCACAGAGGAGCCAATACCCTATGAAGATAAATGTCGATTGCTGATTCATAGATTTGGAGAATTTTGACTAGTGAGGAGTAAACCTATTTCAGTTTCAAAAACAAGTAAGTAAAGGGGAGAACACAATTAAAGAATGAGTCTTGGTTTGCTGTGGGATTACTGGGCTTATTGTCTACTTCCCATTTGGCTGATGACCCACCTACCTCTTTTGAATTACCATAAGCAAGAGACTTCCCTAGGCAGGGAAAAAAACCACAGAGTCAAGTATGGTCCAAAAGGGGACAGTAACATTCCTTACACATCACCTATATCCATCTCAAGGGAAAAATACATGGACTAGAGGAGTGTCCAGCCCAGTGACAGGTGCCTGGGGTTGAAAAAATAATGTTGGATCATGTGTGTAGGATTTAGAACTGTTAACTTTCATTTATGAAGAACAGTATTTCCCAAACTATAGTGAGGATGAAAATCTCCTGGAGAGCTTGCTACAACACAATTTCCTGAAATTTTGTTTCTTGAGATTCTGATGTAGTAGGCCTGGGGTGAGATCTGAGATTCTGCATTTACAACGAGTTCCCAGGTAATGATGATGCCATTCTGGGAATTACACTGTGAGTAGCAAGGCTCTAGACAACTTAAAAGCTATCCACAAGTGCCCATTAGATTTAACAACAAACTACCATTGGTGACCTTGAGGACAGCAGTTTCAATGGCAGGGTGGAGGCAGACACCAGACCAGTCAACTAAGAAATGAAAGGAAGTTAAGAAAATGGGGACAGCAATGAACTCTCTAAAAATGCAGGGGAGATGGGATATAAAAGGAGGAGAAACTCCAAAGAGTTAACAGGAAAATGCTATCAGAAAGGGAGAGGTTGAAACTATTGGAAATAGAGGCATTGATTAAAGAGCAAAATTTCTAAGGAGTCTAGAAAGGATGGGAACTAGGGCACAGGTTCAGGATTTGTTCTTGACAAAAAGAGGCATCTCTTCCATCCTAACAAGTGGGAAAAAGAATACAAAAGTGGGACGATGTGTGTAGATTAGTAAATATGGTGTCAGGAAGTTTAGGGTTTCTGTATGTTGGTCAGGAGGGAAGGTCTTTGTTGAGAGTGAGGAACCATATATAAGGCTGAAATGTCTGAAGAATACAGAGGAAGTTAGAAACAGTCATGTGGGTTTAGATCATACAGGAAAATTGATTAGGAACCAGAATTTCTCGGCGTTGCTGAAGGTCCCAAAGTGACCCAATCTACAGGATTTTTTGTTTTTGTTGTTATCTTTCCCAGGAGCACTTAGTACTGGGTCCTGGATATAGATTCAAATAGTGTAGATAATTAAGTTCACTTATAATTGGGGTTTTGCCACGATGGGTGCAATGGAAGGACAATGGAGCAGGAGAATTTATTTCTTGAAGGTCTGATTTTTGTATACTTGTTAAAGTAAGAAGAGGAGAAAACCCTCTGTCTTAACGTGATGTCCAATATTGAAAAGAAACATTAAGATTTTAATTTTTTACCACTTGTAAACTGCTTAGATAATAATGAGTAAAGGCATTCATTATCAAGGAAAACCTATATAAATTGTGAATTTTGTAATACATTAAAGCGGAGCATCTGTCTGCATTTTAAACTCCTGTAATCAGGAACAACTTTTAGAAGAATAATGAAATAAGTCATTTTCATATATTTATAACACATATTCATTATTCTCAATCTCTCAGAAAGAGCAACCTATACAAATGAATTAAAGTGCTTTTTCATTAGTGTAAATAAAATGTTAAGTAAGTAGTGTGAGGAATTGCTGTAAATACTGTAGGCTAAAGTACTTTCTGTAATCTTTTTCTTGAACGATAATGGCAGTTAAAAGAACATTTCAATACTTGTTCTTGGTAATGAACAGCATAAACCAAGGAAGTAAAACCTCTTTTCCTGGAAAGCACATGACAACCACAGCTGGAAGACAGGATCTTAAAATGAATCTCTCTTCCCTATTTGATGCCCACAGAATCAATGCATTTTACATGAATAAGGATGTTTTAACATTTTCACAGCTGCTCTCAATCCCTTACCTATGCTCCACTTTCGGCCAACATCACTTCAAGGTCCTTTCTCCTCTTCTTTAATGCCATCATTAAAGAGAATTAACCCCAAAAGCCATATTAAGGACAAAGCCCTTTGTGATCTGGCCCCAAGCAACTTATCTTCCCCGTCATTAACTGTGTTAAATCTACATGAATCTCCTTCATCAAGAAAGTCGAGCTTCTTGAGCTTTGTTTATCTCTGGCTGTTTGTACTTTGGGTTCCTTGTGTCTAGAATACTTTTCCCTCAGATAGTTACCTGGCTCACTTCTTAAATTCATTTGAGTCTCACTTTAAAAGTCATCTCCACAGAGCTAACTTCCCTTATCATCCTATCTAAAAATCAGCCCCCATCACTCTATTCTTCACTAGGTGCAGTAGAGCCTGCTATTTGCAAAAATCCATCTTTTCTTTTTCCTGTAGAATTAGAGCTGCCCAGCTATACTGTAGATCCTCTCCCTTCTTGCAGCTGGTGACCTTTCATTAAGTTCTTCCGATGGAATGTAAATGGAAGTGGTGTGTACCCTGTCCCAAGCCAGCTCCATATACCCTGGGGGTGTCTTCTTTTTGTTCTCTTTCTTCTCCCTGCTGTCTAAGGCTCAATGGCCACAATCACAATTATACAGATAACAACAAGGCACCTGGGCATCGGGAAGAAACACAAGAAGAAACTAGATCCTTAACTGACATGTGGAGCCCAGTTTTCCCCCAACCTAAAACACTCATTGCAAACTATTAAGTGAGAGAGAAACAAACTTCTATCTTAAGTCACTGAGTTTGTATCAGATTTCTTTAGTATAGCAGCTTAGGCTTACCCTAACTTGTTTTGCTATGTTTCTCCTCATAGCCCTTATCACTACTTGGCATGATCTTGCATGTGTTTTTGTTTTATTCGCTTATGTTTTCCTCAGTAAAAATTGCTCCATGAGGGGAGCAACTTTGTGTCATTCCTTGTTCTATCCCAGCATGTAGAATGGTGCCTAACATGTACTGGGTACTCAAAAACCTGGCTGGTTGAGTGGTGGATGCATGAATGAGTGTTGAATAAATTATACCCCCCACTGGAGCTCTGCATTCAGACCTGCTCTTCCTGCCCCCTCTGTACCTCCTGCCTTCCCACCTGTGCTCCACAGTATATGTCTATGGGCTCTACAGATGCCTGGGCTGAGTTAACATGAAGTCTGGGTTTCGTTGCAGAGACCCCAGGAAGCATAGTTCTTGATCATAAGCAGCACTGTACCCTCCCCCAGCAAGTACAGCTGAGCTCTACAGAAATGTAGTTCAGTAACTTGGCTTTCAGGGGGTGTATACCTCTGTCAGGTACCTGTATACTAATAGCCATTTCAGAAAGTAGACAGGTTGGCAAAGCAAAAGGAATTGAGCCCTGCAACAAACTCATCTCCAAGATTAAATCTTTGAAGATCCTCAGATAGCCATTATTTCCCTGGCTCCCTTCCAACTGGGAGAGTCAGCAAAATGATCAGTGTCTAATCTCCCAGGTAAAGGAAGATGCTCAAAGCCCATTTCTTTTGAGTGTATAAAATAGAAAATTCTACTGAGTGGTTACTTCCTGTGTTTGGCAGTTTTAAGATAGACAGTACTTTTCTGGAACAGAGGGGGATTTGGCAAGAGCAAATTTTCACACACTGAAATAGCTCATCAGCTTCTCCTGGCATGATTGCTAAGTGGGTTTAAGTGCTGCATTTTTTTTTATAATTTACAGAATTGTGGATTAAATATACATTATATTTCATTTCCAAGGCTAGCTCAAGGGTCCAGATAATTCAAAGCAAATGTGAGCTAATAGATTTTAAAAAAAGAAAAAAAGTTGAAGTAATTTCTTCACAATTTCATCTTTTGACTGACTTACTTGAAAAATTAAATTGTTTACACACACACTCATGTGCACACACACACAGAGAAGAATTAACTGTATGAAACAATATTTCTTGTAGTCAAGGTTGGACTTCTAATTATTTTATTAGTCTTTCCCCTCTTACTTTTTCTACATAGATTATAAGTTCCTTGAAAGCAAGATTTGGGTTTAATATTTTCCTTGTTTTAATCAAAGAATTTAAAACAGTGCTGTAAATGCAATGCAATCTCAACAAACACTTGATTAAATAATTAAGGTTTGAAGTTAATTTGTTGTTGCAATATATAAAAAACCTTCAAGAAACTCTAAATTCTATCTATTCAGAGATTATTAAACCCTAAGTAATTAACATTGATACAGAGAATGAAGATTCAAATTGAATTAGGCCAATTGAAGAAATCATGCTGTGGCCACGGACAATTTCAACTTTATCTAAACTGAAGACTGAAAATTTCACCAGAAATTTAAATATATATCCTCCTCTATAGCATTTACTTTACTTCTTTAGGATGCTAATGAATTCTTCCAGTACTGCCCTTAGACACAGAGAAGCAGAGCCTTTATCCCAGGCCCTATGCTTCAGGGACCCAACTTCTGTAGATATGGGGTGCTTTCCTTGAAATTTCCCAACTCCACTTCCAATGCCTAGGACAAGCTAGGACCATCAGTGTCATCCTCACAAGGTGCCCCAAATCCAGGCTGGAACCCAAATGGTCTCTGGCCCCATTTTCTCCCATGTGGGGCACCCTATGACCCTTTATCCCCTGTGTGGAGTCAATCAGATGCCCCGAAGAGCTCCAGGACTCATGTCTATGGAATTGCATTAGGGCCACATGTCTGAGAACTGGTTCCAGGAGAATGGTCCACAAAGTGGGTTACTGTACCTGGTAGTTGAGGTATTTCTTTCACAGTATTGTACAAGATTTGACTGCAAGAATGGTATTGACACACTGATTTTGGGTGGCACTCACTCACATGGGAACATGAGTTCAAGGATCTGAGCTACTAATTATTTCTCTCTGACCATTGGGATTTACCTGCATATGGGGGCCTTTGCATTAGTTCTGGAAGTACTGCCTCTAGTGTCCAGAACCAGAGGGAGATGAAGGTCATGGCAGAAATCTCTTATACTGCACACCCTCTATCACTGACACTAACCCTGTGATATATTTGCTCTGTGTCAGATAACATTCCCTAGGTGGTTGTGCCTTAATTTTCAGAGGGATTTCAAGACAGTTGCTCCATAATGCCAATGGGTCCTTCCAATCTATATCCTATCTTGACTCAAACCAATGTGGTAACATCTTGCTTTCCCAGGTCAGTCTTAAGCCATGCTGGAAGTATTGGCTAAGGCTGCTGTAACAAATTATCACAAACTTGGTGACATGAGTCAACAGAAATATATTCTTTCATATTTCTGGAGGACAGAAGTCCAAAATCATTTTCACTGGGCTGAAATCATGGTGTCAGCAAGGTCATGCTACTTACAGAAGCTCTAAGGGAGATTCTATTCCTTGACTTTTCCAACTACTGGTGGCTGCATTACCCAATCTATGCCTTCATGGTCACACTGCCTTCTCTTCTGAGTCAGTTCTTCCTCTGCTTCCCTTCTATAATACATGTGATTGAATTCTGGGCCTACTTGGGTAATCTAGGATAATATTCTCATGTCAACATTCATAACTTAATCACATCTGAAAAATATCTTTTTATTAATTTTGAATTTTATTTAATTTATTTTTTTAAACAGCAGGTTCTTATTAGTTATCTATTTTATACGTATTAGTGTATACCTGTCAATCCCAATCTCCCAATTCATCACACACTGCCTCCCCCCAGCCACTTACCCCCCTTGGTGTCCATATGTTTGTTCTGTACATCTGTGTCTCAATTTCTGCCCTGCAAACCAGTTCATCTGTACCATTTTTCTAGGTTCCACATGTATGTGTTGCCATACAATATTTGTTTTTCTCTTTCTGACTTACTTCACTCTGTATGACAGTCTCTTGATCCATCTGAAAATTTTCTTGTGTTGTATAACACAAAATTCACATGCACAATTTCCAGGGATTAGGACCTTGATCTATTTGAAGGTTGTTATTCAGGCCACCATACTGGACAAATGGGGGACATTCCATGAGCAAATATGCCACTTGCTTTGTTCTCCTTACCTACCCTCTCCATTGGTGCTGATGTGTGGAAAGTAGAGGCAGAGTCAACACTGAAAGAGATCTCATTCTAAGAATGCAGTGACACCTGCCTAAAGTGTTCAAGAGTAGATGTGGCTGTTAGATCTGTTGTTTGTGCTATAAAACTCTGAGTGGTAAATTAAACATTTATTGTGCCCATTTTCCTCCATATCCTAAACAAGATTTGCATTTGTAATTGTCATCAATGAGGGAGAGTGCTTGAAAGACAATAGTATTCATAGGCAGCATGATGGGCAGTGCCGCATCATTTATAATGAGGTAACCAGTACTGAACAAATGGTATTGGGAAAATGTACAGGCAAGGAAACCTATATTGTTTCAATAAAAACAGGCTCCCAAGATTCACATCTCTCACCTTTTTCTCACTGTGGGAGATATGAAAATAGTTAAGAATGGCACACCTCACAATAAAGAACACAAAGAAATGATTCCTAGGCATGAACAGGAAGAAATGATGCCTGAATGATGCAAATAATCTTCTAATGCACTGATTGGACAAGAAACAAATATTTAAGTACCTCTTTTCTACTCATTATTCTAAAACTTCATTAATAAATCACTCTACCTCACATGGGTACATGCATTTTGGAATACATTTTTAAATCAAATTATTTACATAGACAGGGGCCTCAGAAGAAGAATTTTTCTGGAGGCCAAAACTCTGACCTCTTCTATATGTTGTTTCCACGAGAGGGGAAAAAAATGACTCGTGCTGGAAATTCAGGTACAAAATTCTTATTCACCTACCTGATTATTTGGCAAATTGTATGAGCAACTGCTTTTAGATTTGGATTCATATTAAAATTGATGGAACTTTTGTAGAGACAAGGGATTTAAAGATTTTATATATGCTTTATCCCAACTGAGTAGGAAACTTCATGAGACTAGGGAGTGCCTGTTTTACCCCTTTAATCTTCTGCAGGAGTGTTTTTTTGGTTGTCACAATGATTGTGGAAAATGATGGACATTTAGTGGGCAGGGGCCTCCAATCTGTGGCACGGTCTAGCACAATGAAGAAGAAAGATAATTCTGCGACCAAAGAATCTGTTTTAAATGATCTGATTTTTAAACTGAAATCATATTTAATTATCAAAAATGTATTTTAAAATTTTGCCATCATCAGAAGATAGTCTGCTCACATTTTGATAATTAAATATGTAAGATCTTCATGATTAGTGAGATTAATTTTCCACCTTGAAATATTAATTGAAAAGCATGTAAAACAAGGAAGCCTCTCCAGATTCTGCCTCAGTGACATGAATTCCTACAAGAAAAGTTTCCACTAAACCAGAAGTTTGCCTCAGTTGGTTTTCATGGAAAGTTTATTTTGAAGGTATTTTTTATTCAAATATAAAAATGATTCAGCCAAACCATGAATCACTATCATTAATTATTCACTGGGATTAAGGAATTGGTTATAATCATGTCTCCCTTTAATCCTGTTTTATTAATTTATATTCTTGGCAAACTCTTCTACTAAACGGATTCAAGCTCACTGTGGAGACCCACAGAAAGAATGGAAGGTCCCTGGGGTCAAAGACCAGCTTTTGCTTTAATTCGATAAAATAAATTAGCATGGGATTATGGGTGCTATTAGCATAATATCCTCCACTGCTCTTGCACTGGCCTTTGGGAGAATGTTGAGTGATTATGTTGATTCTTGCCTGATTTTCTATGAAATTGGAACTTCCCACATATCCATCCTGAAATAGTCAGACAGTGTGAGAAGTTGCTGCTCTTTGTGAATTTACCTGTGTGTGTGTGTGGTGTGTGTGTTTGTCTAGTATTTGTATATGCTGGCATATGGAGAAAAAAAATCAAGGTGGCTTTCAACCTCACAAAAGACCTCCAAGGTCATGAGTGGTCCATCTAGCATTACTTTTCTACTGTGGCAGTGGAACAAAGATGAACAAAATATTTCCCTGAGACATAACTTCCAAAGATTAGACCTGTGCAAAGGTGTTTCTAGCTTTACTTTCACTCTTAAATGACTTTAGTTATGAATTCTAGCACTTGAATCATCACCAATATTATGCTTTAGCTATCTCTCAAGAAAAAAGAAGAGTTCTGTATCTTTGGCATATACTGGTCAAAGTTCTGCTTTTTCTTCATATGTTTTAAAATTAGCTCACCTGGAGTTTAAAGAGTGTTCAAAGAGTTCTGGGTTTTGTTGAACACACACATATTTCCCCTGTGTGTTTCATTCATTATTTTAGATTTCAGTCTCATTTACAACTGAGCTTCGATTTCTCAGCCAAAGGCAGTGTGTGGAATTTCACCTTTGCCGGGTAGAAAGTATTGCCTGTGCTACATGGACCTTCTGAATTCTGGTTCTACAGCTAACCCCTTTGCATTCTTGTTTGCATTTTATATATAGAACATGGACCTAGATGTCACACATTCTTCCAAAGACAGAAAGCAGAAACATGGATGTACCTTATTTTATGAAATATATTCCTGGATTTGCAAATTAGTCATGTTTTACATTAATTGAATCTAATTTTAAATAATCTAACTAGTTTCAGAATATTTCGTGTTGGGAAAAATCAGCTTTGCTTTTATCTGACTTAGAAATTCCAGTCTATAATCATTGGCTTTGCTTTTTTAAAAAATGAAATACTAAAGTCTAGACTCTTTTTCCAATTTTATCACTTGTTATCAGATGACCTTAGTATTCTGAGGGATTTGAAGAGGATGGAGGCCTAGCCTCACTTTCAGAAAGCTTGAAATTAGATGGAGAAGTAGCTGAAGGTCCTTGCCAGATACTTGTATCTTACCATTCCTTGCCTATGGTTTGATCATGGCAGTTAGAATATGACAAAATTGGGTTTGAACAAATTTCTTCTCTCTACTGATTGGGTGAATTTTAACAACAAGAGACTTAAACTCCTAGAACCTTTATTTTGGGGTTAAGGTTTAACATGATTATATTCATGAATATAATCACATATGTGTCATACAGTTAATAGGGATCACTGGAAATATGGAATGTGAATTTCCTAACCCAGAGCTGGATGATGCACTGGATATAATAAATATAGCCATCACTTCCAGCCCCACTCTCCTATTTGTGAGCAGCCATTTTGTTCTCGGGACAAACTGAACTGCTATCCTTAAAACTTGACAGAACAAGGAAAATGTGTAGCCACAACGGCCTAGGTCAGGGTTTCCTAAACTTTGTATATCATGAAACACAGAGAAAATTATACTATTTGTGAGGCACATAGGAGCCTGTAAGAATATGGCCCAAGCTCTCTGCTTCCCTTCCCTCCACACACATGGGCCACTTGATGGCTGAAGGAATCAATAAATCAGCAATGCCAGACCCTAGAACTGTAACAAGCTATGACCTATTCAGGACAATGTCATGTGGACATTTGGGGAGTGCAGTTTCCTCTATCAGCACCCTTAAAACAGCTATGCAATTTAGAAAATGAGGTCACAAGAGTTTAAGAAACAAATTTCTCACACTATGTGTTAAGTGAGATATCATTAAAAAGTATTCCATATCTGAAATCAGAGGATAAAAGAAGAGTTTCTTAATACTGTAAGAGGAACCTGTCTAAAAAAGAAAATGTTGGTTTTTGAACTGGAGGCACCTTTCAGCCATTCTTTCTCAATTGATATGTAAGGAAAATTAGGTGCCCTTCTTGTTTAGGACATGGAAAAATCTGGCCATTGGCATTTCTAAATTCCACTGTACACAGATAACAGCACTAGTAGGGCCTCCAAGACCAAAAGATGGCTCCTCTCCTCTTTTCTCATTGCTTTGTGTCTTTTATTCTCCATGCCAATATAGATGATAAGACCTTGAGTACCGTTACACCTAGGCATTGTGCAAGAACTCCTTCAACCCACCGACACCAGGCGAACAATCTGCTAGCTGGGACTGAGGTGCTCACCAACACTTCATTACCCTGGAGCTACTGCTATCAGATAGCAAATGAAAATCCTAAGATTGCTTTGCAAAAATGAGTTATTTCATTTTATGAAATTTGTATATGGGCTGTTCAAAGTTATTTGATATTATGAATGTGAGAGGGAAACTCCACTGGGACTTGCAGAGGCAGCAATAACATTTAAATAAATTACTAAGCCTGACATCCAAATAGTTTATTTTTCAATACCCCACCACTCTTCATGATAATTCTCAGCCATAACCATAATGCTTTCGGTACCAGCCTTGTTTATCACACTTCGAGAATGCTACCTGTTTTGCCTGTAATCCAATTCTAAGTGCTTTATCTTAAGAACATATGGGACTACCTGCAAGCATAAATAGAGGAGCAGTAAATGCTTCTGTACCAGTCTGCCTCTACTCAGCTGTTATTCAGAGGGATGCAGCCAGAAAGTTTATCCAATCAGAGTCAAGCTCTCCAAAGAAGGAGACGTGTTCAATGGTCAGTCTTATAGCAAAAACACTCATTTCATTTTTTTTGTGTATTAGAAATTTAGCTCCTCTGAGTGCTGATTCTGAGAGAAGGCAATTGGTTTTAAGGACTACTCTTGCTGTCAACAGTAGATATTGATTTTTCAGATTCTTTGTCTAACAAACCCGGGTGTAATGGTCACTGGGTCTGAATTTCAAAGTGGGTGGTGGTTTGTGCAACTATAAATGTTGATCCAGGCCCTGCTCCTTATGAAGCCTTTCTTTTTGTCAAGTCTACAGGTGAAAATCAGTTGGAAATGAAGGTCCCACTGTGCCTCTGTGCTGTCCTACATTGTTCAAGAGGAGGCTTTTGCCAGAGAGGGGTTCAAGGCCCATTGTATCATATTCTGCCTGTTCAGACCTTCCCTTTCAGTCTTGGAATGGGAAAGCTGGGTAGAGCTGGGGAAGAAACATGACACGAGGACCCCAAATCAGGTCCTGCAACTTGTCCTGCCACCAAATTGCTTTCCTCTCAAGTCTCCATGTCCTCCTCTGCAAAATGAGAATATTGGACTAGATTATACATTCTGGAAGGGGGGTAATATTGCCCCCTGGCAGGCAAAAATCAATTCTTGAAGGATTAGAAAATTCTTACTTACTACATTGGTTTGTGACCTTTCAAAGCTCAACCCAACCCCCCAAAATAATATTCTTTAGTATTAAATTTCTCTTGTTAGGAAGAATTTAAATATAACTAAATTTTTATTCATAGGGGTGTGATAATAGAAAAAGAAAAAGGTTGAGAAACAATGTACTAGAAGATCTGTAAGGTCTCTAGAATTCTAAAATTGTGAGATTCAATGAAATACAGAAATCCCCATGAGATGGTAAGACCTAGAAAATGAACTTAATAATGTAATTTTCTGTAATTTATAGGTTTAAATTTGCAAAATTAAAATTGGAGGTTATATCTTTATAAACTGTTTCTGTTACAAGATAGACAGTGGTACCTAAGTATGTCAATGTTACCATGTTTTTCAGGCACAAATAACTAAGAAAAAATGCACTTTCTAAAATACATGATTTTTCAAAAAATAAAATAAAATATATGATTTTTCTATAAAAGAAATAATTTTAAAATAGCACAAGTATTTATCTAAAATTGATGGGAAGGCAGACGCAATTTAAATCAAGATATAAGGAATTAAAAACTATTATATAGAGTTTAGTATCTACTTAAAGTTTCCAACCATTAGCAAGAATTGTTTCATTTAATATTTGTCCCAATTCTTGTTCAAAAAATACTTAACCACTTCTCATATTCAATTTCCATTTGCAAGAATCAGTCTTTTCATTTTGATCTAACTTTCAGATGCTGAAATTTTACAGAGCTGCCTCAATCATTTCAGGGTCAAAAGGTCTTAATTGCCAGTTTATGGGCATATTAGGTAGAAGATATTAATTCTGTATTCTTTAAATTCTTACTTAACTCTCTGTTTCCTATATCCTTTTCTCCTTTGATTCTTCTTTACACAAAGGACAAGTAGTTTTCTTAAATGAAACAAAACCAAGAGGAAGGGATGCTGGGAAAAGCACTGGTCATTAGGATAAGAACATGGGCTTTAAATCTGGGTTCAAATTTTTGACCTTGGAAAATATTCACAATGGCATAAGCCTCAGTTTCTTTGTAAAACATCTGACCTAGAAATATTATAACAGCTCAATGGGTAAGTATAAGAGAACCTTTATAGAATTTGCACATAATAGACACTAATTATGGTAATTGTTATTATTAAACAGGATTTAAAATTATAAAGCTGGTTTCTCTATATTTTAAACTTAAATTGTTGGATGTCTTATATGCCTCCTCTCTTTTCTCAGCACATCCCAATAAGCACTATTCAAAATATAAGTAGCAATTAATCTACAGTCTGCCTAAGAACTGTCCAAGTACTGTTAGGAATATGAGATGATGCCTGTAGGAACTAGGAAGCCCAGAAATATAGGAATTGTCCAGCTGTTGGATTGACAATCTCCCTTGTTAGTCAAAACAGAAGTCCTCTTCACTTCTAGAACTCTTCTTCTAAAGTTCCTGAGCATTGTTTATGTTGTCTAAAGTAAAAGTAACATCCTCCTTGGAACTCTGGCTTATTTTCCATCAGTAATATTTGGCCTCTTCTCTTTTCACTTTAGCACTATTATTTTAACACAGCTACACATCTGGCCAAGAGCTGCTACCATGTTTAATGCCCTATGAAAAATTAAGCATTTTATAGGAGTAACTGCTGTGTCAGGCAGCTGGTAGTCAGACGTAACAACGAATCTTATCCATTAGCAGCATACCCCATCCTTGGGCAAGATGTCTGTGTGTGTGTGTTTGCACACTGAAGTCTGAAGGCAGTATTAATTGTTGCTCTACCGAGGTAAGCCTGAAAACTAAGCATAAGATGACAAATACACTGGATCCCTTTGTAGTAATAGCAGCCATACTGTTTGCTTGCAACTCTGAATATGAAGTATTTGATGGTTGTGAAGTGATAGATTGGTTTTGTAAATATTCTTACTCAAACTTTTGAAAGAGTAGATCTCTATGTGATACTCTTATTACCAGTCTCCAAGGGAAGGAGGTCTGGTCTGCTATTTCTGAAGGTTACTAAACTAGACACATGATACATTAGCTATAACAACACTATTTTTCCTCCTCACTCCCTGATTTCAGAATAATGACTTTTGACATTAGAGAGATAAAAAAGCATAGGGTATTAACAGTGGAAGAAATCAAGATCTTATCTGGTTTAATTTCATGGTTTGAGCGAGGAAGAAACTGAAGCAAAGAAAATCCTGGCCAGTGGGTGAGTGTGGATGAGGGAAGCCATTACTGGAGTGCTGATGCCCAGGGCGGTATTTTTCCCATAGGTCTTTGCTGCCTCCAGAGATGTATACAGAGTTTTAGCAGGAAGGTCACAGAGATGTGTGAGTGATATGTAGTCTTTGCATAAAGAGGGATCCAGATCCTTTGGAAAGATCATTAATGAGCTGTACGTGGGTCTTTGGCACTACGACTGACTCTGCTTTATTTACACACAGAAAGACACTTAATAAATGGTATTAGATTGAGGTTAAGTCAGGCTTGGGTGTTTCTCAACAATCCCTTTGAATCACCAGCTTGCAAAGTGGAATACCTATAACATATAATCAAACTCCATGTGAACATGTAGCATGTCCTCAGTTCATGTGGTATGATCATTGCAAATTCAAGAAAGGTTTTCTCCTGGAGTATGTATCTGAAGAAACAGAATACGAGTATAAATTGAAATTTAATAAAAAATATGGTCTCCTAGGATTAAAGCAGGCATTAAATAAATATTTTTTAAATGTCTTTGAATTACAGAAAGGGGTTGTGGCCAGTACTCCACCAAACGTTCTTGCTCTTCTTTCTATAGTAAGGAATTGTGAGTGGGATATGGCTGCCCCAACTGATATGCTACTTCCCAGCTCCCCTTACATCCAGTTGAGGTCTCATGACACGTTTTCATGACCGTGTGGGGAAGTGATGTGTGTCACATCAGGGTGGGGGACATTGAGGAACAGTTTAGCTGTGTCTCCTCATTTTCTTTCCTCAGCTACTAACTGAATGCAGAACACTCCCAGGCCCTGGTGGGCAGGGGTAGCAGATTTGCAAGACAGAGGCACCTGAGTCCCTGAATCTCCATGTGGAAGAAAGCCAGTTGCCAACCAGAGATACCCTCTTTGACTACTACCTGAATAGAAATAAATTGTTATTGTGTTAGCTCCTGATACTGAAGACTTTATACATTAGAGCAGCTAGAGTCAGTTTAAAACACAGGTCAAAGTAAAAACGACCAGGTTTGATCTTGACAAAATTTACTTTAGAAGGAGGCTACAGATTCCACAAAAGAGACATTGACTGGTACCAAGTGTTGTAGGTACCATACAAAGAGTTGTATATCTCAAGCTCCATCTCTGAGTTATATATACTTAAGAGTCATGAACTGGGGATAGTAATTGAAAGGTCAGATTGATGAGACTAACTCCAGAGATAAGATTTCTATGACAGGTTGATGGATACTCCACTATCAAGGTGTATTTTTAATCATAATCTCATTACTTTACTTCTGATGGTTGGACTCACCTTGCAAGAAGAATATGGTTCTGAATCAGAACTAAGAATGGCCTTCATGGCCAGGGGAAAGTGACTGAAGTAGCAGAGAAGAGGGAGACAGAGACAGAGGGAGAGAGAGAGAAAGGAGAGAGAAAGAAAAAGAGGAGAGAGACACACACACGTGAGAATAAATGAGTGAAGAGATTCAGCAAAGTAATGTTGGAGGGAATAAGATTCGAGGGTTAGAAATTCAATGCGGCATATGCAAATGTCTCCATAAGACCAGGAGGAAGTCATCTCAAGCCAATAAACGTGTCATGGGGAGAAATGAGGATTTAAACTTAATAGCAAATAGATCCAGCCACGCAGCTTTGTAGAGCTGTGGGGGAGTTTGGTTCTTAGCCCAGAGAGAGCTTAATAGAAGTCAATAATGAAATCATCAAGATGCAAGCATTAAATGCTTAAATGTATTGTCTTTGCCTTTGATTACAAAGGCTTTGCTTCTCTCCAAGCACAGCCTCAAAGTACACAATAGAATCTTCACTCAAAAGAAAACAATGTACTCACTTTACAAAAATACAAGCCATATTGTCTTAGTTCATTATCTCTTACTTTCTGGAGGGAAAATCGAAAACAAGCAAATAGAAATAGTCAAGGGTTTTTACATGGGTTTTTACAAGGGTTTTGCTTTTTACATGACCTTTTTCCCCCAAAAATCTAACAGTATTGACCAGTTCTTCAGCACATTTCAATGCTTTATCAACATTTATTTATTCAACTTCACTCCAGATAGGAACGTAAATAAATTTTACTTACACAAAGCTAAGTCCAAGGGTAATTTTTAGTTTAGCATACCTCATGCTGGTGGAAACACTAAGAACAGATCGGATAGTAATTCTTTAGGGAGAATCATAAAGAATATCTCCTTGTAAAATTATAGATAAAAAATCCTAACCCTGATATTAGAATTATGATACTATTATTTTTAGTAATATATAGGACATTGTTTAAAAACATACATTTTATCCATATATGTATTCATTCAACCAGCAAATATTGAAAACCTCCTTTGAATTAGCCACTGTTCTTTGTTTGGTCATTGTAGAGATGAATATGGAATAATCCCTACCATCAAGAGGGTCAAACAGAATTATTTTACTCTCTTCAAAATCTAAATTTCTGAATAAATAAGGGAGAAAACAAAGATTATGGATTACATAGGAAATTACATTATAGTTACCAAAATAGATAATAACAGCATTTACATATTTGAAAATTGTTAACAGAGTAAATCTTAAAAGTTCTCATCACAATAAAAAAATTGTAACTATGTGTGGTGATGGATGTTAACTAGACTTATTGTGATGATCATATCACAATATATACAAATATTGAATCATTACGTAGTACCTTTGAGCTAATATAATGTTGTATGCCAATTATACCTCTATAAAAAATGAAATAATTTGTTCCAAAAAAAGAGAAAAGAACAATAGATTTTTCTATTTAAATGTACATAAAGATTAGAAACAAAAGGTAAAGTGAGGGTTTTCATTTTTCATACTTTGAAAAAATTATTCCTTTAGAATCTCACAAAAATATTCTAGGCCTTATCCATTAGTCTTTCTGGGTCCTCTCTCTCATCTCCCTCAAGCAGGGAGAACATTAGAAGGAAAACACACATCAGTATGTTATAAATAACATACCAGATGAACAAAGTTAGAAATGGGAATTAAAAAACCCTCCTGCTTTGCTTGTTTCCTCTTTTCTGGGATCCCAAGGCAAACATTCAAAAATGAACATCAGGCTCCAAAATGATGGCGACCTGTAAGGTTCAAGCTATTGATTGTCTCCTTCAATGGAGACACCACCTGAATAAACTCATTTATTCCACTTTCTGTAGTTCATGAAACTGAAGGGGCAGCCCTGAGAAAAGGATCCAAATCTTTGAATGAAATATAAAATCTAAAAAACAAGGTCACTTTTTTCTTTATTTATTTTTCTTTTAATATTTTAAAATAGGAATATAATTTACATGGAGGAAAGTGCTCCAATTTTAAGTGTACAGTTTGATGAGTTTGAATAAATGTATGTGTTCATATAATCACTACCCCAATAAAAATACAGAACATTTTCATCACTCCAGAAATTTCCCTTTCCCATCAATGCCTTGTCTCTTAGTGAGAATCACTGCTCTGACTTCTCTCCCCATAACCTAGTTTTGCCTAGTCTATGAAAACATAAATGAAATCGTGCAATGCATATTCTTTTGTGCCTGGCTTCATTCACTCAACCTGGTGTGTTTGCCATTCATTCATGCTATTGCATATAGCAATAGCATGCTATATGCTATCAATAATTCAATTCTTTTTACTGCTGGGTAATATTCCATTGCAGAAAGAACACGATAATTTGTTCAACATTCAGCAGTTGATGGATGTACAAGTTGCTTCAATTTTTTTTTTTACTATAATGGATATATCTAATACGAACATTCTTGTTCAAGTCTTTTTGTGTACACACATTTATATTTCTCTTGGAGGTAGAGTTGCTGGGTCATAGGCTAAATATATGTTCAACTGTGCGAGAAACTGCCAAAGAGTTTTCCAAATGGGAAGCTATTTAAAATTACCATCAACAATAAATAAGGGGTTTACTATTTGTTCTTCATCTTTGCCAACATTTGGGGCTGTTAGTCTGTTGCGGTAAGTGGGCCTCTCACTGCTGTGACTTCTCCCGTTGCGGAGCACAGGCTCTGGACGCGCAGGCTCAGCAGCCATGGCTCACGGGTCCAGCCACTTCGTGGCATGTGGGATCTTCCCGGACCGGGGCCCGAACCTGTGTCCTGTGCATCAGCAGACGGACTCTTAACCACTGCGCCACCAGGGAAGCCCTGTTATCCTTTTTAATTTTAGCCATTTTAATGGGTCTGAAATGGTATTTCATTAAGGTTTTCATTTGCATTATCTTGATTAATAACGAAGTTGAGGACCATTTCATATAGCCATACCTCTACTCCCTTTCATGGAGTATGTGTTCAAGCCTTCTGACAATTTTTAAGAGGATGTTTGTCTAGTTTGTCTTTTTATTGTTGATTTGTAGGTTTTTTTTTAATATATTCTAGATATGTGCCCATTGTCATATATATATATGTACTGCAAATATTTTTTTCAATTTGTGGCTTGCTTATTCATTTTCTTAATTATGTCCTCTGATGGACAGAATTTTATTTTAATTTTGATTAATTCCAATTTATTTATTTTTAATTTGTCTGGTTACTGCTTTTTATGTCCTGTCTACGAAATATTTGCCTAGTTTAAGTTTGCAAAGGAATTCACTTATGTTTTCCTCTTAGAGCTTTATGTGATCCATCTCAAATTAACTTTTGTGTGTGGTGTGAGGTAGGGGGTCAAGTTTAAAGGGAAAGAAAATTTTCCTTCCCATCATTGAGAACTGAATTCAATATATGTTGTATGTGTGAGCTCATATACATATGTAAATGTGTATATATGTAAAATGTCATGATATATTGTTATCTTTAGATACATATAGAATGAACACACAATTCATCACAACTACTAAATTTCCAAGGGTAAAGGAATCATCAGGCCATGGCTGCTTCTGCCAGGAGCAAAGAAAGAGGTCAAGGTTAACAAGTAGTTTGGAAAGTTTTCAACATGCTAGTAGAAATTGATATCATCAGATCAATAAACTAAGAAACAAGAGGAATACGTTGGCCATATAAGAAGACTTCAGCCTACCTAGAGTTAAGGGATTTGGCTAGCATCTCAAGAAGTGACCAATTTGTCTCCAGAAATCCTTGGGAGGTAGATAGAAAAAGAAATCATTAGACTTTGATTTATGCTTGGAAAAAACATATTACATCCAATAATAATGTGAGACATATGATTCTGGATATGATCCCAGATGTGGAAACATAACCAGGGGAAAACAACAATATATTAGCTATAGGTTCAACATCTTGGAGGAAGATACAGATATAATGTACGTTACATAAATATCCTTTAGATAAACTTTTTTAAAAGCCAAGAATTATTTATGGGCGTATGTTGCCGATATTTAATACCTTTATTCACCTCAGACTACTGAAGTAGGTATGTAAAATAATTCTGATTTTGTTCTGAAACACATTTTACTCTACAATCGGTTCATTCCTGTGAGACTACACCATGATATATATATTTCCCTGTATATCATTACCCAGTTTATCTACACCAACTTTACCACTACCACATACCCTAATTTTTTTTCTTCTTCTTTTTCTTGGGCAAAAACATGACAAAATGAGTTGGTAAAAGATCTTCTATTCTGCTAAGACGTCTTTATGAAATTATTTAGAACCATACAAAAAAAAGAATTTAAAGGATCTAAAAAGTTTCCCAAAATAGAATTCTTATAATTGTTGTAAGTGGAATATTCACGCTTAAACTAAGTTGGAATGTCTATTAAATACAAATAAGTATGTTTTTACTTTACAATGTCTCAGACACATCAACATGATAATACGTGTTGTAGGTACAGTGTGTTCATGTTTCTTAAATGTATTTGACCACAGAGTATTTTATTAGCATCTTCTGGACTAGCATCTCATTTACAGTTTCTGGAACAGTGTCCTCTGGAACACAGTTTGAGAAATGATGTTCTAGTCTAAACCAACCTGTAATAATATCTCTGAGCACCAAACTCTTACAGTCCCTAATGCCCACAGAAATTTTAATTTTCCCTTACATACCATTTTAGCCATCATACAACACTAATGAAGAAAGACCCAATAAAATTTGATGGTTTTATGCTAAAATTTGGTGGGCTTCACACTGGCTTACAGCAGACTTCTCTGTTCAAATCTTGTCCAATAGCCTCTAGCCTAATAGCTTGTCAAATCACAATGTAATTCATTCTTTTTTCCCCCTTGAACCTGCTGGAAGAGTTAGTATGTAAATTTCAACCTATTTTTAAGGGTTATTTTCACTCAAGTGAAATCTATCAAGGAAGGAGGGTTATTTTTACAGCATACAGCAACTGCTGATCACCATGGCAACCAGCCTAGTGAAATGCAATAAAGCATCCCTCTGTTATAGTAAACACAAAAGGGAAACACTGAAATCTAAAAGAAAGGCAATTATTGTAG